>NC_074668.1:77044238-77344238 GCF_029448725.1 Salvelinus fontinalis
ACACACACACAGTCCCGAAGCAGGAGCTGGCCGGTACCCACCTCCGTACATCACAGTGATGGAGCACTGTGATCAAGCCAGACGCAATCCTTCCTTCATCACCCTGACAGCAACACTACTCTGAGACGGCCCCTGTCCTTCCTGTCCCCTCTCACTGCCAGAGCTGCCAGGGCCGGGGACATTACATGGCCCAGCCACTCTCTCTGACACGTCATGTCACAAAGCCAGCCTATCAATCCATACTGGGTCAGCTAGTAACAGGGAGAACATGGCTCCACCCTACAGTCTGTCTCCGTCACCACCACCACCCACACTACCACCACCACCACCACCTCCATCACCACCACCACTACCATCACCAGCTCCATCACCCTTCCGAAAAAAAACACAGAGCACATCATGAACTTAGCTACCAAAACTATTTCTGGCCCTCCTGTGTCAAAGCTTTACTACAAACTTATTTTGTGAACTTATCTCTTAGACAAGGCAGCAGTTGTCCCCCCTAGAAATGGAACACTTTAGTATGATCAGACAACCACTTTCTAATAGGTATTTTGTTGTAGATGCTTGTGATGAAGTGGAGAATGAAGATGAGGTAGAAACAACGTTTTAATAGCCATGTATAGTTAAACAAAGTAGGACTCCCTCCGTGCAGCACCACAATACTCTGAGTCTGCTCTACCTGTCACTCACACCCAGCCCTACATCCTGACAACTAGAGACTGAGACACCCAGCCCTACGTCCTGACAACTGGAGACTTAGACCCCAACCCTACGTCCTGACAACTGGAGACTTAGACCCCCAACCCTACGTCCTGACAACGGGAGACTGAGACACCCAGCCCTACGTCCTGACAACTGGAGACTTAGACACCCAGCCCTACGTCCTGACAACTGGAGACTTAGACACCCAGCCCTACGTCCTGACAACTGGAGTATTAGACCCCCAACCCTACGTCCTGACAACGGGAGACTGAGACCCCCAGCCCTACGTCCTGACAACTAGAGACGGAGACACCCAGCCCTACGTCCTGACAACTGGAGACTTAGACACCCAGCCCTACGTCCTGACAACTGGCGACTTAGACCCCCAACCCTACGTCCTGACAACTGGCGACTGAGACACCCAGCCCTACTTCCTGACAACTGGCGACTTAGACCCCCAGCCCTACTTCCTGACAACTGGAGACTTAGACCCCAGCCCTACTTTCTGACAACTGGCGACTTAGACCCCCAGCCCTACGTCCTGACAACTGGCGACTTAGACCCCAGCCCTACTTTCTGACAACTAGAGACTGAGACACCCAGCCCTACGTCCTGACAACTGGAGACTGAGACCCCCAGCCCTACTTCCTGACAACTGGCGACTTAGACACCCAGCCCTACGTCCTGACAACTGGAGACTGAGACCCCCAGCCCTACGTCCTGACAACTAGAGACTGAGACCCCCAGCCCTACTTCCTGACAACTGGCGACTTAGACCCCAAGCCCTACGTCCTGACAACTGGAGAATTAGACCCCCAACCCTACGTCCTGACAACTGGAGACTTAGACACCTAACCCTACGTCCTGACAACTGGAGACTGAGACACCCAGCCCTACGTCCTGACAACTGGAGACTTAGACCCCCAGCCCTACGTCCTGACAACTGGAGACTGAGACCCCCAGCCCTACGTCCTGACAACTGGAGACTTAGACACCCAGCCCTACGTCCTGACAACTGGCGACTTAGACCCCCAGCCCTACTTCCTGACAACTGGAGACTTAGACCCCAGCCCTACTTTCTGACAACTGGCGACTTAGACCCCCAGCCCTACGTCCTGACAACTGGCTACTTAGACACCCAGCCCTACTTCCTGACAACTGGCGACTTAGACACCCAGCCCTACGTCCTGACAACTGGAGACTTAGACCCCAGCCCTACTTTCTGACAACTGGCGACTTAGACCCCCAGCCCTACGTCCTGACAACTGGCGACTTAGACCCCCAGCCCTAAGTCCTGACAACTGGCGACTTAGACACCCAGCCCTACGTCCTGACAACTGGCAACTTAGACACCCAGCCCTACTTCCTGACAACTGGCGACTTAGACCCCCAGCCCTACTTCCTGACAACTGGCGACTTAGACACCCAGCCCTACTTCCTGACAACTGGCGACTTAGACCCCCAGCCCTACTTCCTGACAACTGGCGACTTAGACCCCCAGCCCTACTTCCTGACAACTGGCGACTTAGACCCCCAGCCCTACTTCCTGACAACTGGAGACTTAGACCCCCAGCCCTACTTCCTGACAACTGGCGACTTAGACCCCCAGCCCTACTTCCTGACAACTTGCGACTTAGACCCCCAGCCCTACTTCCTGACAACTGGCGACTTAGACCCCCAGCCCTACTTCCTGATAACTGGCGACTTAGACACTCAGCCCTACTTCCTGACAACTGGCGACTTAGACCCCCAGCCCTACGTCCTGACAACTGGAGACGTAGATGAGTGCTGCACAGGCATCTCTAGCCCCTCTGGAGATGTGTGTGTGTGTTTGTGTGTGTGTATGCACGTTCGTGTGCCTGCATTCCTGCGTATGTGTGTGTTAACTCCAGTGTTTGTGTGTGAACTCCGGTATGTGTGTGTGTGTGTGTGTGTGTGTGCACTCCGGTGGCCATCAATATTACATCACGCTCTGTTTCCAGCCATGAGGCTCATCCACTTTGATTCCTGCCTCACCGGCTTCTCTTGTGTCTCTACTGCGTTCTGTTCCGTTATGATGCTGGGAGGTTAGTGGAGCGAGCTTGATACGTATCCCCTGCTCATCCCCATGGCGACCCCAGGTTTGAGTGGCAGCGCTGTGATGTCCCTGTGTGCTGTACAGGGGAGTGGGGGTTGAATGTGACAGTGGCTGATCCCTCTGCAGCCAAGTCAACCCTGCAACAGTGAGAATAGTTTAGTAAGCTACAGTAGGCTACGTTTATGAAGGTGCACAGGGGATGAAGTAAGGCGATGCTTTTCACATTCTGAGCTTCAAACATAGAGAAAAAGAGGAACAGAAAGTGCTGCTACAGTGGAAGAAGTTCAGAAACCACTGTAACTCCTGGGCAATGAGTTTTGGGTTCTGTGAAATAGCCAATACCTTATTTACAGCAAGAAGGGTTAAAGACACTTGAACATTGGTACATTTGGCATTTTGAATCAAAGATCAATGTACATGTGTTGAAATTCAATGTGAAATTTTGAGGTTAAATTCAATATATTTACAGTGTAATAATGCCTCATTATCAAAATGTTTTAATTAAGAGTATCTTTATTGATCAACCCTACTCTCCTTTGTGACTGAACGCGTCGCCTAACGTGACAGTCTCACATATGTAAAAATAATAATAATAATAATAATAATATGGGGTGAAAATGCAATGTGATGCAATGATCAAAGCAGAGAGTGTAATATCATTTCCATAATCGTTACTCCTCTCCATCGTCTGTCGTGGATTTGGGGAGCGTTCGTTTGATGCTTCGGCAGGTCTCTTAATTAGTGCCTCTCTTAAGCTCACCATCAGCCGTCTGCCGCCTCTCTTTCCCACAAATTACTGACTCCGTCATCGTCACAGAGCTCCGGAGGGGAGGGGAGGAGAAGAGAGAGGGAGAGGGGGTAGTTATCGTTATTGGAGTTAGTTAAGTGCAAGAAGAAAAATGCTGCTGGCCCAAATTTAATCTCAGCTTGTGTCCCAAATGGCACCCTGGCCAGAACGCTATGGGCCCTGGTCAAAAGTAATGCACTACATAGGAATAGGGTATAATTTGGGACGCACACTCTGCCTTGTTTTTGCATCAGGGCAGGGGGGGAAGCAGGGCGAGGTGGTAGGGGGGGTTTAAACCAGCCATTAATAGTTGAGCAGGCCTGTTTAACAAGTCCTATCGGTCTGTGTGATCTGTGAATTCCTCAGCAGGCATCCTAACCCCTAGACTGAGGAGGCTGCGTGACTCAACCACCAGGACTAATTGTCCCGCTTTAGCCCTCCAATGGGGCCACCACTCTCGGAATTAGAGAGGCCACTCTCACTTGTGTGTGTGTATGTGTGTGGTGCAACAGGCGAAATGCATGTATTTTGCGTGATCTTTGTCTCTGGCTTTGTATATGGCAATATAAGGAGAGAGAGGCTATCCCTGAGCAAGACCTTTCATTTCCATACACTGCAACACTCCATTAAAGGAACTGGGGAATAAATAAATACACAGCACTCCTCACATTGGGATTTAGAGATACTCCCTCTCCTAAAAAACCCAGAAGGATTACAGGAGATCTGAGCCTCACTAACATGCCTCCATGCCTCTCACATCTCAGTTTTTTCCTTCCAGCTCCATTATTCAGTCAGGGGCATATTCCCCCTCTTCCTCATTCACCATGGGTCCCCCACAGCCCCTCACAGCTCCTCACAGCCCCTCACAGCCTCTAACAGCTCCTCACAGCTCCTCACAGCTCCTCACAGCTCCTCACAGCTCCTCACAGCCCCTCAGAGCCCCTCACAGCCCCTCACAGCCCCTCACAGCCTCTAACAGCTCCTCACAGCCCCTCACAGCTCCTCACAGCCCCTCACAGCCTCTAACAGCTCCTCAAAGATCCTCACAGCCCCTCACAGCCTCTAACAGCTCCTCACAGCTCCTCACAGCTCCTCACAGCCCCTCACAGCTCCTCACAGCCTCTAACAGCTCCTCACAGCCTCTAACAGCTCCTCAAAGCTCCTCACAGCTCCTCACAGCCCCTCACAGCCCCTCACAGCCCCTCACAGCTCCTCACAGCCCCTCACAGCTCCTCACAGCTCCTCACAGCCCCTCACAGCCCCTCAGCTCCTCACAGCTCCTCACAGCCCCTCACAGCCCCTCACAGCCCCTCACAGCCCCTCACAGCTCCTCACAGCCCCTCACAGCTCCTCACAGCTCCTCACAGCCCCTCACAGCCCCTCACAGCTCCTCACAGCTCCTCACAGCCCCTCACAGATCCTCACAGCTCCTCACAGCTCCTCACAGCCCCTCACAACTCCTCACAGCTCCTCACAGCCCCTCACAGCTCCTCACAGCTCCTCACAGCCCCTCACAGCCCCTCACAGCCCCTCACAGCTCCTCACAGCTCCTCACAGCCCCTCACAGCCTCTACCAGCTCCTCACAGCTCCTCACAGCCCCTCACAGCCCCCCACAGCCCCTCACAGCTCCTCACAGCCCCTCACAGCCCCTCACAGCCTCTAACAGCTCTTCACAGCTCCTCACAGCCCCTCACAGCCCCTCACAGCCTCTAACAGCTCCTCACAGCCCCTCACAGCCTCTAACAGCTCCTCAAAGCTCCTCACAGCTCCTCACAGCTCCTCACAGCCCCTCACAGCTCCTCACAGCTCCTCACAGCCCCTCACAGCCCCTCACAGCTCCTCACAGCCCCTCACAGCTCCTCACAGCTCCTCAGAGCTCCTCAGAGCTCCTCACAGCCCCTCACAGCCCCTCACAGCTCCTCAGAGCTCCTCAGAGCTCCCCACAGCCCCTCACAGCTCCTCACAGCCCCTCACAGCCCCTCACAGCCCCTCACAGCCTCTAAGCTCCTCACAGCTCCTCACAGCCCCTCACAGCCCCTCACAGCCCCTCACAGCTCCTCAAAGCCTCTCACAGCCCCTCACAGCTCCCAGTATCTTACAGGCCTCAGCCTCACTCCTCAACCCCTACTGCTCATTACTCAAATTAGGAGCCCTAGTTATCTCTCCATATACTGAACTCAAGCCAGCTCCCTCCAAACTCACCTAGCTAACTCTCTCTAATACACCCCCAACCCCCTCCATCTCTTTGAGCTCATGCCCTCATATCATCATCAGCTGATCCTTCAACACCACCCACCACCATGAATATTAGAGACAGTATGACGTCCGACCGCCCCTCCGGCACATATCCATCTATGTGATTGGGTTAGTGACATGTGCTACTGTATACGTGACTCATCACCAGTAAATGTGCTTTGATTGAAGAGGTGGTGGGTAGACAAGGTCATTATTATTGATAAGTCTGTGTTAACCCTTTGGGAGTTTTTCTTGGCCACTGTGCTTCTACTTGTTCTTCCGGGTCTAGGCCGGGTTACTGCAAAGCATTTTGTGGCTGCTAATGTACAAAGGGCTTTATGAATAGATTTGATTGATTAAACCTCTGTTGTTGCTCTGTCCCTGCAGGTTCTAGAGCGTCTGTTCCAGAAAGGTTTCAGTGTGGCAGCGTCCTGCGGCGGCGGGGTGGACTCCTCCCAGTTCAGCGAGTACGTGCTGTGCCGCGAGGACCGGCGGAGTATGTCCATGAACACCCCCATCAGGATAAAACAGGAGCCCCTGGACTAGAGAGACTTTAGGAGAGGAGAGGGTCTAGCCACGAGGGGCTCCTCACCCCCCTACTGGACAGAACAAACCCAAACCCTAATATCCCTCCACCTCACACCACAAAAACCAACCCAGCAAGAAACACCTAAGTATTAGCAGACGCCTGATAACGTTGCCAGCTCTGAGGAACTCAGTGCTCTAAGGGGAATGTAGTATAAACACAAAAAAAGGAAAGAAAGAAAACAAAAGGATTTGATTCTGTTTACTAATAACACCCAAAGAAATATAGGACTATGATGATGAACAGAAACACTGAAACAGCAGCTCCATCTCTTGAACCATTTAAGCACCCTGACCAATCTCTTTTTCCTCCAGTTGTAAGGCTCTCTGACCCCTTGTGAAGAGGTGTCCTGACCTCAGTGAGGAGCACGGCCCCCTTGCCCTCAGTGCAGCGCATGGCGGTGTGTCGTCCAGTCCCGTACGTGTCTGTGTGAGGCCCATGTGTTGTGTGTGCCGTCCAGTGCAGCTGAGTGGGGACAAGACAGGTGCTATTTAGGGAGGCCTGGCCTGACAAGGGACAGGGCTGGATGAGAGGAAGAGGAGGAAGTGACAGCCATCCAGCCCACATTGCTCTTACAGCCAGCAACCAGGCCTCGCAACCAAGGGAGGTCCGATTGATTGTCTTTCTTATTTTCATTGTTGTTTATAAAGTACAACTTTTTTCTCTGTTTTTTTTGCTGTTTTATCACAACATGGTGTAAACAATTATTAATGGGATTGTTTTATGGGTTTTTTCCCTCCTATATGAAGGATGTATGAGCGTTGTATATAGAGTCATTAGGTTTGAAATCTTGAGAGACAGAGAGAGAGAGAGAGAGAGAGAGAGAGAGAGAGAGACAGAGAGAGAAAGAGAGACAGAGAGAGAGAGAGACACAGAGAGAGAGAGGGAGAGAGAGACAGAGACAGAGAGAGAGAGAGAGAGACATAGAGAGAGAGAGAGAGAGAGAGAGAGAAAGATAAAGAGAGACAGACAGACAGACAGACAGACAGACAGACAGACAGACAGACAGACAGACAGACAGACAGACAGACAGACAGACAGACAGAGAGAGAGAGAGAGAGAGAGAGAGAGATAAAGAGACAGACAGACAGACAGACAGACAGACAGACAGACAGACCGACAGACAGAGAGAGAGAGAGAGAGAGACTTGGCAGTGGCTATAGAAACACTATTATGTCTGGAGGCTACGTGGCTAAAGCAGCAGTCTGGCTGGTAATGCATTCAGAGCTGGAGAAGGTCTCATTGTTTAAATGGGGCTGCAAGGGAACCTGGCTATTTCTACATCGTTCAGAGGAAACATTTGTAGCATGCATAAAAAGTGCATTGTCACAATTAGCTGTAAAACATATCTTACATCAAATAAGATTAACAATCTGAGAGTACATATATTTATTAAAAAGTTAAAAGTCAAAATGTAAAATGATCTGCAATGTGAAGTAAGAAAATCGGAATGAAATTGTATATGAAGGCTCTGAATGTGTTGCTGGTTGTGGAATGCCAGAATGTTCCTAACTTGAAAAGGAACATGTGAACTGAGGTAGATCAGTGTATCTCCATGATTGTGATGAGATGTACTCTAAATGCTTGATAACTTTGTTTGCACTTATAACACATCATCTACAAAACTTCCGCCACCCCAAAATAACTTCTTAGTATACGTCCTGATGACCAGCGCCAAATCAACCCACACATTATCTCATTGTGTTTATAGTAATTAGCACATATTAATATGTTGAGAGAGCCCAATGTAAGTAATAGCAAACTTCAGTGATAAAGCTAAGTTGCCTATTTGATGATTGTACAAAGCTTAAAATGCATGTTTTCATAATTGTTTATTTGACACAGAAATCACTATGATTATTCAAAACTGTTATATAGGAACAAACACAGTACAAATAGTCTGACAATTGAAAGAATACTTTACGTTCAATCATGGAAGCCCCTGATGTTTGTCTTGCAGACTGTCTGTCATTTCATTTCTAAGGCAGGATTATTTCAATCACTCTTCACGTGTCTGCAGCAGCATAACCTAAAATGAACTGTAAGCTGAGCATCAGAGCATTGTTTACAGAGAAAAAGAGTGGGAGGCACTTACTCTATCCTGCTGTGATTCCATGGTTTGATTCTCTACATTTGTGGATCAAAGAGAGAAACAAGAAAGAAAGAGTATAAAGTTGTCATACTGTCTGTGTAACTGTGTTTCTTCCATTCCAAAATAATTGATCAAAAAGAGGCCCATTCTGATCTTGGTTCAGCACCGGCTTGTTAATGAGTTTGTTTTGAAACCTCCTATGGTGGGTGTTTCACTAAACATTACAAAAATCTTAATTCAAATGGGATGGTACTCTAATTTGTAATGAAAGAACTCTCCTCTTGGTCCTAGTGTTCAGTGTCCTCTCTGTGGATGTCCACTGATTAAACAAGCCCCAGGACTTCTTCAGTCTTCAGTTCTTAAAGATGGCCAGGGTTAGTTAGTTAGTTTAGCTTCAAGAAGTCCAGAAGGCAGCACAGACCTCCTGGGGGGCCTCCCTCCCAATCAGGCTCCTCTTTGTTCTGACCTGCTACTGGCCTGGGCCCTTGCATCCAGTCGCCTCAAAGGGAATGGCCAACCAGGCCTTTCATATTGCTGAGGGATGTGGGGCTTCAGAGCCCAGTGGGTCTCCCGGGCTCCCATGCACTCCCAGCTCCTCAGCAATGCCAGTAGAGACAAGGGTTGTGCCCCCCACTGCGTCATCACATTCCCTTCTGTACAGAGCACCCTCCTAACATTACCACCATGGCTCACTGGACTGCACCACACCGCACCAGACCAAACAAACATTCCCTCCCTACTTCATGTCCTCTGGTATCTCTAGATTCGACTTTAACATCTGAAGGTAACCGGCTCAGTTCTCAATGGTTCTGAATAGTTACAGTATGTGGCAGCATTTAGCTCACCTTCATCAGTTCACTTCCTTGTTGACACACGAGTAAAGCAACTCAACAATACCTCTTACAGGTGGCAGGTTCTCACAGATACCTCATACATTACTGGGCCATTTCCTCTAACATATTGTATGTTTTCACACATACACTCAGAAAAAAAGACTGCTATGCAGCACCATTTGTCCCTGTAGGAGAACCCCCTGAAAGTTGGCTCCAGATAGAACCGTTTTGGGTTCCAAATTGAACCTGTGTTCCAAAAGGAACCTGTTAAAGTGTGCTATTTTGAACCAGAAATAGCTCTCTGATCTTAAAGGGTTCTATCTGGAACCTTTTTTTCAGAGGGTTCCCCTACAGGGACACATGGTGCCACATAGCACTCTTTTTTTCTGAGAGTGTACCATTTTCTTTTAGTAATTTGTGGTCAGTAAGTTGGTAGACCATAATTAACAAGGAGTCCTACCACTTCTCTGTGTGGTGTGAAGTCCAGAGACCGGAGGGCAGTTGTACAGTTGTTTGTATATTAAATTGTTATCAGGACTCTTTTACTGAGCCCTCGACCGTCTTATTAAAAAAGAGACCTCTAAGTCCTCTCCTTTACTACGAAACAAAAATAATGAAAATAATTTCCAATTTGCAAGCATTATGTTGTGTACATATGGATTAAACACATTTCAAAAGGGTATACTTAAGGTACAAAATGTATATTATTTAAAATGTTTTAATAATTAGACTGTGGTATTAAAGGGCATGTGTTCACTTACAGTGTGTCCATTTGATTTTTCTTGCATATTTGCGATAATAAAAGGATGTACTGTATATTTTCTGCCTCGATCCTCTTTGCCTCGGTCCTGTCTGCCTCGGTCCTGCCTGGCTCGGTCCTGTCTGCCTCGGTCCTGCCTGCCTCGGTCCTGTCTGCCTCGGTCCTGTCTGCCTCGGTCCTGTCTGCCTCGGTCCTGTCTGCCTCGGTCCTGTCTGCCTCGGTCCTGCCTGCCTCGGTCCTGTCTGCCTCGGTCCTCTTTGCCTCAGTCCTGCCTGCCTCGGTCCTGCCTGCCTCGGTCCTGTCTGCCTCGGTCCTGTCTGCCTCGGTCCTGTCTGCCTCGGTCCTGCCTGCCTCGATCCTGTCTGCCTCGGTCCTGTCTGCCTCGGTCATGTCTGCCTCGGTCCTGCCTGCCTCGGTCCTGCCTGCCTCGGACCTGTCTGCCTCGGCCCTGTCTGCCTCGGTCCTGCCTGCCTCGGTCCTGTCTGCCTCGGTCCTGTCTGCCTCGGTCCTGCCTGCCTCGGTCCTGCCTGCCTCGGTCCTGCCTGCCTCGGTCCTGTCCTTTGTGTCATTTCTTGGATAATAGGGTGTTGTTTTTTCCTCCTTTCATCTGCACTAACACTGTCTCTTTCAAGAGGGAAAATACACTACAGCTCATGCAGTTACATGTAAAACAGATCTCTTGTGGTTTCTTATGTGGTCATTCACTTTTCAGTTTGACTTGTAGTGAACTCTCAATATACTATAATCCCCAGAAAAATGTGTCAGACCCCGCACAAACATATCTTTGCAGTGCACCAGTTTAGTCCCTGCATGGGTAAAGTAGGGGACGTTAGGGGTTAAATCAAGATCAGCAGCCTGAGGGGCCAAAGGGACTTTCAAATGGGCCTGCTGCTGCATCTACAACCCCCCCCCCCCCCCCCCCCCGCCAGAATCTGCTCCCAAATCCCTGTGTTTTGCACCGAGTTAAACGTTTTGGTCTTTTCAAAATGCTGCTGCTTAATTAGCAGTAGAATCCGGAGGGGACTTCTTCTTGGTCTCTAGTACTGGTACTTAACTCAATTTGTACTTAGCATGTGTAATGCTAGTAAATAGATATGAAGTTGGTTTCAATAGTCAATTTCAGTTTGGGTACAACTAACTGTCTTGTAAAAACATTACTGTTGATTTTGTGGTTAGATCTAAATAATTAAGAGAAACTGATTACTATGCGTAGCTAACATACTAACCTGTTTTATAGTACAGTAATTACAACACTTAAGCTACAGCTACACAATTTAAGTACAGTACTTTAATAAAGCTGTACTACCAAATCCAGTTACTCTGCTTAACTACAGAACTGTACTGTATGTTATCAAGTGTTACTAAACATATTACAGATGGATATGGATATTGTGGATATTCAAAGAAATTGCACTCAAATCACAAAAGTCTGTGTCTGCTTAGTTTAGTAAACAGTTTATTTATTCCTTTACAAAATAGGTACAAATACAGAAGTATGTTTTTCACACAAACGGGACATTTTCAGGATATGTACAGAGTTTACCAAAAATAACATAGTCCTAGTAAACACATGGTCTTGTAAACAATATTTACAAATTATCCATACATTAAAACATCTTCCAACTGGGTGCATCAGTAATCCTTATATTTTGGCTAAAAAGCTGAAGTAGTAGAAATGTTCTCCTGTTTATTTATCAGAAATTATACAAATAATTATTAAAATATTAATAACCACTGAACAAATAGGTATTTTTGTGCTTTTAAACTTTAATTTTTTCAAATGAAATGCCAATGAAAAAAGAACTCAAAAGAAAAATATATAAATAGTTAAAAAATAAGTTTCCCTTTCAACACCAACTGACAATACTGTTTGATGCTTAAGAGACAGGAACTCTTTTTTTTCTATACGTTGGTAACCCAGCGTTCTGTTTTTTCTCATTGTATAAGTAATAAAAAAACAGTATATAATAGTGCTGTTAGAAAAAACTTCAATGCACTTTCATTTCAAATGTTGCCCATTCAACAAATAAATGACAAAGCGACACAAGACAGAAGCTGCATAGAGGCTAGGCTATTCAAAACCAACCAATAGGAGAAAGGCCATGTTAATAAGAGGATGGTGAGAAACAGGTGACAACACTGAGGCCTTGCAGAGTTGGACCCTAATGACAAGGATCTATAGCTACTGACAGAGAGGCATTAGTCTCCCGCCTCTCATTCTAGAGAGAACATAAAAACATACAACTCTAAAAACATTGCAATGTCAATATTAGGCTAAAATGAAGAATTCTCAAAACTGTACTCCAACAACTGTCCAGCTCCTTACACGTCTGATATGGATTGTTAATAGTCTTGAAGTGAAACAGAGGAAACCCTAATGGGAGCTGCTTGTCGAACGACCATACTGCACTCTGGGCATCTGCTGAGGGTATATGGGCCTGGCTTCACAGAATAAGTTCTTCGGACAACCTAAAGTATTGTGGAAATGGGCACAAACAATGAGACAGATGGCCAACATCTAAATTCTACAGGAACATCTTGAAAAAAAAAATCTCTCCATAAATATGGGTACAGAGAGAGACTACTGTGCCTTGCTCAATGAGGGTGACTAGCCAGAATCCACCATATTGGTAGACTGTGGTAACTCTGACCATTGTTTGATTATTGACCTGTTGGATTGGATGAGACTATCTGCATTGTATTAAAATAAAGTTTATAAAGTGAAAGAATGCAAAGAATACAATTTGCTTATTGACAGTTAAATGTTACCTTTTAGGTATTTTACAACAGGTGTAGACCTTACAGTTTTTTAAGTGTACTGTATGTAAATTAAAAAGTATTTTTGTCAGTAATGTCTTTTTCGTTTCGTGTCGGACCCCAGGTAGACTAGCTGTCGTCATGGCGTCAGCTAATGGGGATCCAAATAAAATAACATTCTAATCATAACAAATTTCAATGCACATGATTTGACAGAATATCTCAGTATTGAGTCATTAACATTACACGTGGTAAAAATATCATACATGCTGTTCAAAAGTATTCAAAATGACTATTTACATTTAAAGAGCTCCATTTATGCTGTAATCCATTTTCTGAAGATAAACTTTCCAAAAAACTGCTCTGGTAAGTTTCTGGTATAAAGCATCAGACCACTCTATGACTTGTTAGTTTTGTGTAACTTTATTCACTGGACTTTGTTCAACAAATATGTTCTAATTGTAGGCTGTACTAAGTTCTGAATATTGTAGGCTGTACTAAGTTCAGAATATTGCAGGCTGTACTAAGTTCAGAATATGATTATTTTAAAGAAAATCCCTTTGAGATGGTTCATTCAGTATTTTGCCTGGGACATCAAATTTACAACTGACATGTAAAAAGTACTGGCTCAGGTCCTTAGACACAAAAACACATCTCTCCTTAAAAACCCAGTCCCAATAATACCCAAGGAGTTTGCATCACCATGGGCTTAAATTCAACACTCTAAATACATATACACTGAGTGTACAAAACACACCTGTTGTACACCTGTTGTAAAATACCTAAAAACCCAGCAGTGTTGCAGTTCTTGACAGAAACCGCTGCGCCTGGCACCTACTACCATACCCCGTTCAAAGGCACTTAAATATTTTGTCTTGGCCATTCACCCTCTGAATGGCACACGTACGCAATCCATGTCTCAAAAATCATTCTTTAACCTGTCTCCTCACCTTCATCTCGATTTCGATTTATGCTGTAATCCATTTTCTGAAGATAAACTTTCCAAAAATCTGCTCTGGTAAGTTTCTGGTATAAAGCATCAGACCACTCTATGACTTGTTAGTTTTGTGTAACTTTATTCACTGGACTTTGTTCAACAAATACGTTCTAATTGTAGGAGGAGGACACCTGCTCTTTCCATGACATAGACTGACCAGGAGACTGCAGGTGAAAGCTATGATCCCTTATTGATGTCACTTGTTAAATCCACTTCAATCAGTGTAGATGAAGGTGAGGAGACAGGTTAAAGAAGAATTTTTGAGACATGGATTGCGTACGTGTGCCATTCAGAGGGTGAATGGTCAAGACAAAATATTTAAGTGCCTTTGAACGGGGTATGGTAGTAAGTGCCAGGCGCAGCGGTTTCTGTCAAGAACTGCAACACTGCTGGGTTTTTCACGCTCAACAGTTTCCCGTGTTTATCAAGAATGGTCCACCACCCAAAGGACATCCAGCCAACTTGACACAACTGTGGGAAGCATTGGCGTCAACATGGGCCAGCATCCCTGTCAAACACTTTCGAAACCTTGTAGAGTCCATGCCCCGATGAACTGAGGCTGTTCTGGGGGCAAAGGGCAATATTAGGAAGGTGTTCTTAATGTTTGGTACTCAGTGTATTTATCATGAAGCTAAAACAGATAAAGACACATACAATATATTTTAGTGAGTTTTTTCTCTAGCCTTTATATCAAAAGCTATGTTAATATCAACATTACAACACAGACACTGAGCTGAAACATCTGACCCGATTGAAGGCACGTTGCAGGGGTAGAAGGAGATGGTAAGGGAGAGAGAGGAGGGTGCTGGGAGGGAGAGGGTGCTACTTGAGCAGAGCCCGGTAGAGCAGAAGTGAGTGGGCTGTCTCTCTCTCCTGCTCCATGTAGAAGATGAAGTCCCTGAGGTTGACGCGGGTGATGCGTTGACGTTGCCGCTGTGACGACGTGGAGGGGGAGGAGGCGGCGCCCGGCGACCCCACTGAGCTGACTGATACCTGGGGAGAGAGAGAGAGGACAGGGGGAAGTCCTGGGACAACATATCCATTTCAACATCATGTGCTCCAAGGCTAGCGGCTGTAGGTGGCTGATAAGAATTAAATAACCAATTCAAGTTCAAAATGTTTGAGTTGGCACTCAAACAGTCAGAGAGAAGAGCCAGAAAGAAGAGACAGAGAAAAGAGACAGAGAAAAGAGACAGAAAGAAGAGACAGAGAAAAGAGACAGAAAGAAGAGACAGAGAAAAGAGACAGAAAGAAGAGACAGAGAAAAGAGACAGAAAGAAGAGACAGAGAAAAGAGACAGAAAGAAGAGACAGAGAAAAGAGACAGAAAGAAGAGACAGAGAAAAGAGACAGAAAGAAGAGACAGAGAAAAGAGACAGAAAGAAGAGACAGAGAAAAGAGACAGAAAGAAGAGACAGAGAAAAGAGACAGAGGGGAAGGTAAAGTTAGTAAGGGACAACAGATCACTAACATCAATATCATCCAATCATGACAAGGCTTTCAATACTGTGAACGCCTTCACTCCTCTGTGTCTAAGTCACCCAACCTGTTGTATACTTGTGGAAAGTGGTGATCCTAACTGACCTAAGACAGGGAATTGTTACTAGGATTAAATGTAAGGAATTGTGAATAACTGAGTTGAAATGTATTTGGCTAAGGTGTATGTAAACTTCCGACTTCAACTGTAGCGTGACTGTTTCCCATGTCTAAAAATGAACACATCCTTGTTAGACAGGAAACATCTGAGTGCTGCATATAGGCTAGCCTCTCTCAACAATTAGGCACATACACTTACTTCACATCAAATCTCATTTGATTTGTCACATGCGCTGAATACAACAGGTGTAGACCTTACAGTGAAATGCTTACTTACAAACCCTTACTTCAGTTTTAACAAAGTAAAACCCTCTTGTAGAGTAAGAGACCGAGATCAAAGCTGATTCACTAATAAAGTCCAGAACTTTAGGTGCATTCTAGTGTACAAAGAAATCATTTATAGCATTACTTTGCACTTAAACTAGCAGGATGTGAAGATCATGAAAACAATCTTGATGTACTCAGACTGAGTACTGTCTTCATAGCTCTTTATTTAACTGTCTTCATAGCTCTTTATTTAACTGTCTTCATAGCTCTTTATTTAACTGTCTTCATAGCTCTTTATTTAACTGTCTTCATAGCTCTTTATTTAACTATCTTCATAGCTCTTTATTTAACTGTCTTCATAGCTCTTTATTTAACTGTCTTCATAGCTCTTTATTTAACTGTCTTCATAGCTCTTTATTTAACTGTCTTCATAGCTCTTTATATCGCCCTGGAAATGAACACATTTTCTCTAGATAAACAAATCAGCTGACATAGATCTGAGCTGACTTTTCCATTCTGAAACAAACTCCTTGTTTGTATTCAATTCTATGCAAAGAAGCGGGAAAATTAAAATATAGAATGAGTGTATACAGAACCCTGATATAAATCACAGACAACCGTTTACGTTTCCAAATGAAAAACATCAGGTAGTAAATCCACTAAAATGCCCACTCACCCACTGTAACCCAGGCAGAAAGAAATAAGACAGCCATTTCCGTTAGGAACTCCCCATAACACCCTCCCACAATTACATTGATTGCACCGCTCTATAAACATACAGTTGTATAGACAGAGCCTAATTGCAAGCATATGAAAGGTATGGATTTACAGGACCCAAGACTACAGTGCAGTTGTACAAACTCACCATATAGACTTTGTATACATGACAGTATCTAGCTTCAAATACCCTGCCAACCACTGGGGAGTAAGGGTGGCCACAGCCTCTCTGTAGTCTCTAGGTTGCGTCCCAAATAGAACCTTATTCCCAATAGAGTGCACTATAGTACTCATAGGGCTCTGGTCAAAAGTTATTCCCTATAGAGTGCACTATTGTCCTCTGGCCAAATGTTATTCCTTATAGAGTGCACAATAGTACTGATAGGTCTCTGGTCAAAAGTCATTCCCTATAGAGTGTACTATAGTACTTATAGAGCTCTGGTCAAACGTTATTCCCTATAGAGTGCACTGTAGTACTCATACAGCTCTGGTCAAAAGTTATTACCAATAGAGTGCACTATAGTACTCATAGGGCTCTGGTCAAAAGTAGTGCTCTATATAGGGAATAGAGTTCCATTTGTCCCTTCCATGTCTCCCTCCACACATCTGTTCCTGTCAGTGATGTTGACATGTCGGGAGGGCCAGTCGGGGTGGAGGTGGACACGGGACAGGCCTCCGTCTGTCTCCTCCGTCCCCAGGGTCCTCACTGGGAAGGAGCGCCCCTACCCGGCTCATCAGGCCAATCACGACTGACCACACGTGAAAGATGGGCCTGCCCGCTGCCATGCCAATTACTGCCACTCACCCCACCGCCCTGCGACACAGCAACACACTCCACCAATCAAAGCCATCCATCCACCTGGACAGACGGGGCGGGTGGCCGCTGGCGTGGAGGGGTGAGGAGGGAGGTGGGGATGGGCAGTAGCCCTGGACATCACTACTAGCCCCCTGGCCTCGTAGTCTGGAGCTCCCAGAATGCCTCACTCATCTCCTGTGGGTACCCAGTTCATGGCGAGCCTCAGCCTGGGTAAGTGATCCAAATACAGGGAGAAAGGTCAGCCTGCTGCCAGCGAGCCAAGCTGATTTCACTTAGCTAACGCAGCAGCATCGCAGGCAGCATCTTCTCTTCCTCCTCCCCTCCCCTCATCTTAATAAGCCTCTGCAACCTGCCAGCAACCCAAACACACGTTCTGTTGTTGTCTGTATCTATGGAGACCAATCCCTCTTTCAAATGCATGTTGACTCATGTTAAGGGGGGAAATAGGAAAATACCCTCACAAACACAATACAAAGCAGATGGCTGAGTGTCAGATATAAGGAGAGGCCAGAAGTCAAAACACCACGCTTTTCCCCTCAACAGCAATTATATAGTAATGGTGTCTGACATTAAATGAACGGCAGAATGGCACGCTTCGTAAGGTCACCGTGGAGAGAGAGATAGAGAGGGAGAGAGACAGACAGAGAGAGTTTGTCTTTGCAAAATCGTCTTTGCTGCTGAGAAAGATCCACGAGGCAAAAAGCAGCATCTGTCATTTTATCTGTGATGGGTGCTGCGAGGCATTATGTCACATGACATATCCATCGTGCAACACACACAGGGATACCTCGATACATCCTTTCAGACGTTTCAGTTGTTTGTGTCCCTGAGACACACAGACAGACAGAGCTGTGGAGAACCTGAGGAGAGGACATGGGGCTGAGAGGAGAGGTGACTATAGAGACTGGATACTCTAGAGAAGGGCCCCAGTCCGCTAACACTGGCTACAGCCCTTACCTCCTCACCTCCACACTCTTACATGACAGTGTGCCAATGGGTTAGACACACTGCAGTTCACCCTGGCTGGGAGAGACCAGGGAGTGTGGGTGTGCATGTACATCCAGAAACACACAACAATACAACTGACATGATGTGCATAGTGTACAATCAGTATCATTATGGCGCCTACATATTTCAGCACACAAACTGATCAGGAAGACAGCAAGAGAATGCTTACTCTCATTTAGATATTTGTTTTCCATACATTGCTGTGTTATTCACTCATTGCTATAGGATAGTATCTATACCATAAAGGGAGGATTTCTTTCTTCCACAGTAAGGAAATGGTGAGCTCAGGTCAGTCTACCTTCAATATTTTCTATCTTCTTTAATCTACTGTTCAACCTTGGGTGCAGAGAGAGCCAAGATTAGTCCCCACTTTGCTAAATTTACTTTTGATTAATAATGTATGTTTTCTCTCTCCTTCTCTCTCTCCTCTCCTCTCCTGGCTAATTGTCTGGTGGTGTTGAAGCTCCTAGGTGTCTTAGGAATTAGCATTTGGTCCTTTATTGTTTAGGGTTTTTCTGCTGATCAGCAGCTTTGAACTTGAGTGGCACCGGGCCTTGATGCTGGAGCAAATATTGGATTTGGCTCAGGTCACACCTTCGGGCTGAGGGTTAATGGCCCACTTTTCCTGGCACACACACAGCTCTACACAGCACAGAGAGTGTTGGGTTGGTTGGCCCAGCAGAGCCAATACTGCTGGATCAGCACTCTGTAGGGAAGAGAGGAGGCTGCAGACAGCGAGCTGGGAAGAGAGGAGGCTGCAGACAGGGGGTGGGAGGAGAGGAGGCTGCAGACAGGGGGTGGGAGGAGAGGAGGCTGCAGACAGCGAGCTGGGAAGAGAGGAGGCTGCAGACAGGGGGTGGGAAGAGAGGAGGCTGCAGACAGGGGGTGGGAGGAGAGGAGGCTGCAGACAGCGAGCTGGGAAGAGAGGAGGCTGCAGACAGGGGGTGGGAAGAGAGGAGGCTGCAGACACGGGGTGGGAGGAGAGGAGGCTGCAGACAGGGGGCTGGGAAGAGAGGAGGCTGCAGACAGGGGGCTGGGAAGAGAGGAGGCTGCAGACAGCGAGCTGGGAAGAGAGGAGGCTGCAGACAGCGAGCTGGGAAGAGAGGAGGCTGCAGACAGGTGGCTGGGAAGAGAGGAGGCTGCAGACAGGGGGTGGGAGGAGAGGGGCTGCAGACAGGTGGCTGGGAAGAGAGGAGGCTGCAGACAGGGGCTGGGAAGAGAGGAGGCTGCAGACAGCGAGCTGGGAAGAGAGGAGGCTGCAGACAGGGGGTGGGAAGAGAGGAGGCTGCAGACAGCGAGCTGGGAAGAGAGGAGGCTGCAGACAGCGAGCTGGGAAGAGAGGAGGCTGCAGACAGGGGGTGGGAAGAGAGGAGGCTGCAGACAGCGAGCTGGGAAGAGAGGAGGCTGCAGACAGGGGGTGGGAAGAGAGGAGGCTGCAGACAGGGGCTGGGAAGAGAGGAGGCTGCAGACAGCGAGCTGGGAAGAGAGGAGGCTGCAGACAGGGGGCTGGGAAGAGAGGAGGCTGCAGACAGGGGGTGGGAGGAGAGGAGGCTGCAGACAGGGGGTGGGAGGAGAGGAGGCTGCAGACAGGGGGTGGGAAGAGAGGAGGCTGCAGACAGGGGGCTGGGAAGAGAGGAGGCTGCAGACAGGGGGTGGGAAGAGAGGAGGCTGCAGACAGGGGGTGGGAAGAGAGGAGGCTGCAGACAGGGGGTGGGAGGAGAGGAGGCTGCAGCCAGGGGGCTGGGAAGAGAGGAGGCTGCAGACAGGGGGCTGGGAAGAGAGGAGGCTGCAGACAGCGAGCTGGGAAGAGAGGAGGCTGCAGACAGGTGGCTGGGAAGAGAGGAGGCTGCAGACAGGTGGCTGGGAAGAGAGGAGGCTGCAGACAGCGAGCTGGGAAGAGAGGAGGCTGCAGACAGGGGGTGGGAGGAGAGGAGGCTGCAGACAGGGGGCTGGGAAGAGAGGAGGCTGCAGATAGGGGGTGGGAGGAGAGGAGGCTGCAGACAGGGGGTGGGAAGAGAGGAGGCTGCAGACAGGGGGTGGGAGGAGAGGAGGCTGCAGACAGGGGGTGGGAGGAGAGGAGGCTGCAGACAGGGGGTGGGAGGAGAGGAGGCTGCAGACAGGGGGTGGGAAGAGAAGAGGCTACAGACAGGGGGCTGGGAAGAGAGGAGGCTGTAGGCATGGGGTGGGAGGAGCGGAGGCTGCAGACAGGAGGTGGGAGGAGAGGAGGCTGCAGACAGGGGGTGGGAGGAGAGGAGGCTGCAGACAGGGGGTGGGAGGAGAGGAGGCTGCAGACAGGGGGTGGGAGGAGGAGGCTGCAGACAGGGGGTGGGAGGAGAGGAGGCTGCAGACAGGGGGTGGGAGGAGAGGAGGCTGCAGACAGGGGGTGGGAGGAGAGGAGGCTGCAGACAGGGGGTGGGAGGAGGAGGCTGCAGACAGGGGGTGGGAGGAGAGGAGGCTGCAGACACAAACGTACACACACACACAGACAGACAAGAGTGCATGCGCACACAGCAGTCTGCACAGTTTCTTCAAAAGTCCTCTAATGTGTGTGTTTCACATTCTGGGAAAAATCTGTAAGGTCAAGAAATAGCTTGGCTTGTGGGCTGTATGTACATCAACCTACAACTTACATGTTAAACCATCCCTTTCCACATGTTCATAAAGCCTGAACCTCAAGGCAAAAAAATGGAATCTCTGACTTACAGACTTACAATGAAGCCTCTTTATTGACAAGCTAAACCAGGAGTTAATGTGACAAGGCACAGCCAGACATTAATAGTACAACAGTCATGACTGTGGCTGACCGGTTGTGCAACTGGGAACATCAAATGGGGGACCAGTGCTCAGATGGTGGTGAAAGGTTAGTGAGTGTGTTAGTCCCTCTTAGTCAAAGAGCCCGGCCCGCCGCCCTGCTCTGTGAAGTTAGGAAAAGGCCCTCCCATCACCACCGTAGCGACTGACTGACTGTGTGCCAGGAACACAAAGCTTTCCCACATGTTCACCTCCACGCTGCATTTCATCCAGGGAACGCTCCTCTCCTCCTCTCTTCCCTCCCTCCCTCAGTTCTGTTTATAGAGTGTAGCCCAGCCGTGGGAGTGCAGTCCCTCTCTCTCCACGCTCGGTCTGCACTCTCCGTCTGCCAACCTCTCTCCTACGGCAGCCATTAATCAGCAACAGAGCCCCTCTCTTTCTCCCTCTCCCTCCATTTCCTTCTCCCTCTCTCTCCCACTCTTTTCTCTGTCCCCATCTCTCTCTCTCTCTCCCTCTGTCCCTCTTTCTTTCTCTCTCTTTCTTTCTTTCTCTCCCTCTCCGCCCACAGACATGCTGGATGAGGCCATTTTGAAAGAGTTAACAGATGTCGGCTAATTTGCCCCGGGCCTTTTGACATCGCCCAAGTGATGTATTTGATGTGGAGTTTATTCAGCTCTAATAAACGTATAAAGAATTAGAATAATAATTCACAGATGTACCATACACCAGATTATATGCTGGAGCCCCTCTTTGAACCACGAAGAGAAGGCAAGCCAAGATTAACAGAACCAGGGGAGGGGATGAAAAGGCTTTGGTTCAGTCTGCTGGTAATCAGGGGGTCAGGATGGGAGAGAGGACAGAGGAAGACTGGACTAATACTGCAGGTTTATGTTCAGACTCGTACACAGATTACCCTTTATCTGACCTTGTGGAGGGTCACGGCTCATAGAGAGGTCCTATTCTGTAGGAAACCATACACCAGCAGGAAAGCACTATGACAATGATCATAAAACAGAGAGTGAGAGAAAGAGAGACAGAGAGTGAGAGAAAGAGAAAGAGAAAGAGAAAGAGAGAGAGAGAGAGAGAGAGAGAGAGAGAGAGAGAGAGAGAGAGAGAGAGAGAGAGAGAGAGAGAGAGAGAGAGAGAGCATGTTCAACCATGTAAGGTAAATATAGTCATTTTAATCTAAAAAGGGTCTCATATTTTCCCTTTGTCCTTGAAAAGATAACAAAAAAGGAAAAACTGAACAAATACGAGAGAAAAAGAGTCAGGTCTGGCATTCTGATCATGATAAAAAAATGTAGGAATTACTTTCAAAACAAACAACTTCCATTTGGTTCTCCACTAAAGAACAACAAATCTACAAAAAAATGCCAGTTGCAGAGCATCTTAATACCCACATAAAACATAAAAACTGCTACCCAGCTCCATGGCAATAATGCATAGCAACCGTGCAGAATTTCAGTCAAGGAGAAAGAAGGCAAAAAAACACCTTATTACTTCTAACTCCTGCAAGCCATTTTGGTCTCCAAAGGTTTCAGAGCGCCGCAGGCCATGTGTCTGCAGTGTTTCGGGAAATGACTTGCCTTCGCACGAACACTGCTATGTTCTGCAGCACTGCTGCCCCCAGCATCCCCGCTCAATTTCTGTTTAACCCTTTCCTGGCTTTCCTCACACTGACTCACAGCAACAGACCAGCGCTGTAGTCTACACCCAGCTACAGCTCTGTAGCCTAGCTGTCACACTGTTCAGCCTCACACACAACACAAACCAACGCAAATCAGAACAGCTTTTTCACGAGCTAACACATTAACTCACCATCTAGTTTGGCTACTTAAGCATGTGATGGCTTAAAACAAACATGGAGGATGAGAAGGCAGAAGGTTATAGGGGCAGATAGAGAGGGAAAGGGAAAAAGAGCCTTAAAACAAATCCCTAACAGTTGATTTATGGTGTGAGTATAACAACACAGTTCGTGGTACACTTGAGTGTGTACCAACCATGGATTAAATCTGCAAAGTCGTTGACACAACACATAATTAAAACATCTTGCTTTAGGTTAGGAATTTTCTAATTAGTAGTGTACTGACAAAGCTGCAATTCCATCGCCTTGAGTTTCAAAGTCCACAGGTTACTGCTAAGATGAAAGCTGAACCTGAAGCAGTGCTCTGGAGGGCTGCTCATACAACTCCTCAGAAGACAGTCACAGGGTCACCAAGCTAAACAGTGTGCAGCACCCGGAACCTTCCTTCCAAACAAAGAACTTCCGTGCCTGGAAACAGAATCTGGGCTGTTTTTTATTTTCCAACCTCAGAGAAACAAACGATTTTGTTGAGGAGCGAGTCGGAGATGGCAGAAACTACAACAAAAAAAATTACATATTTTTGTATATGTTTAATTGCATCGCTCATAGCTGGACTAGCTGACTATCTTACCAAATTAAGAGACTTTAATATATTAACTAGTTATATCCTTAATGTTAAAGTTGGTAATAGCATTGTGGGATTGATGGTCAGAAGAGCTCTATTGTTTGCCAGTGGTACAACAACAGAGCTGTTATTACCTAAATCAGACTGATTAGACCCAACATGAAATGTCTTTGTCTTTTAACATAAAAAGACATGGACATTTAAACAATAAGACTATTAGACTGTTGAACATGGTACCACCATCCTAGCAACCCATTCTGAAGTTCTAACTAGAGCAATACAACAGACGACTAATAGGATAATCCTGTACTCTACATGCTTGATAATCTGGGCAATTTATCAGCCCAAGTATCTTCAGAACTGCTGTTCATAAAGTATCAGTTGTGACAAACTTTTTATGCATTAAATATTCAGAGCGTTTCATATATAAAATGAACCCAATTAGAGTTAAAATGGGGAAAGTGTAATGAGTCTCAAGTCAGAATGCTTGTCTTCAGAAGTACTCTGCTAATGAGCCCTTGTTGGTTTTTACACACTTTAAATGGTGTGGCAGTGTCATTTCTTGTGGTTTTATATTTTTATTTCAAGTTGAATGAGAGGGTGGTGACTGAGTTAATAACCAAGGCACTGGTTGGGGTGTTTTTCAACTGATGGTTAGCTACTTTTAAAGGCCCAGTGCAGTGAAAATTCAGTTTTCCTCTATTTGATATTATATTGTACAACAGCTGATGAAACTAACACTGTGAAAGAGTGAAACAATGTGATCATTGTTATTTCCTGATAGTTGCTGGTTGAAAATACAATCTACACAGAGCGGGTGTTTCGGCTTGCCTGATGACATCACCATGCTGTAAATTGATTAATAGACCAATAAGAAAGACAGTTCCAAATCTCTTTGCCAATAACAGCTAGTTTTAAGTTTTACCCTCCCCACTCAGACCACTACCAGACGGTCCTAGCAAAATTCTTGTTTTTGCTAAAAAGCTATTTATTTTATTTCAATTTTAAGGGGAAACTGTGTAACAGTGTGGTAGTTCATTGTTACCCAGACATTTTTTGATATTGATATAAAAACAGCTGCATTGGGCCTTTAAGAAAGATGCCAAATGAGGGCTGTGGTCCAACTCTGATGTCTTTGTTGAAGTGAATCACTCCTAAACTTGGACAGGGAGGGACAGGAACCAGCGAACAGAAACAAAGAAGCTACTCAGGAAATACTGAACACATTACTGAACACATCCCAGACAGAAATGGCCTAATTGGGGAGAACAAAGTAGGCTAGCGTAATGGTGGCCAACATTAGAGAACTATAGAGCATCGTACTGTGGTACTAATAGATCCTGACTTCACAGGGTAATGGAAGGGAAACTATAGGCACAAGATTAGATCCCAGAGCACCACACTCTACCCTTCTACCCAGAACTGTCAATGTTTTACCAGAAAACCACATACGAGAAGCAACACTATTCACTTACAAGGAACATGTCATGTAACCCAGTGCACCAAGGGAATGATTATGCAGATCACTGAGATATTAGAGAGGAGTTTTCCAGTGGAGGTTCAAACTCTAAACAGGTACTTGATCTCAAATAAATGGGTCCTTTTTGCAAGCTATCGCCTCAGCTGTCGTACGCTCTGTCCCTGTCCTGCTCCTGTCACCAATCCCCACCTGATGTAAAGCGTGTATAAAGCGTGTAGCTACAGTGTGTCATTAAAGGCAGGGGGAGTAGGTTACGTCTGAAGAGCAGCTCTGATTAACATCCTGGGTCTGCAGGGGACAGACAGAGATGATCTTCATGTTTTATATAGATGCCCCAGAAAGAACCAACTGAAACTTGAGGAGTTTAATTCTAAAGAGCAACTCCATGTGCATGTTTGACCTACCTACCCAAGTCTGGGTGTCATATTGAAAGGGGTTGTCAAACCTGGAACATTTACAGCACATTTCACATCTATATTTAAAAATCCTTATTTTCTTGACATGGTGTTCAGCTTTGTGGGACTAGGTGGAAAAAAAGTGAACAGTACTAGAGAGTATGAGAAGCATACTGTAGGTGATTAGGGGATGAGTCTAGGCTCCATTCAGGCCAATTAGGAGAGACACCCACAGGGTCAAAGGTTAAGAAGAGATGTGCCGCTCCCTGTTTGTCTTCAGTTATTGGGACTCATCCTCACACTCCCCGCAGCCTTCGTCACGTCCTCAGGAAGCTTAATTTCTCTCAAAAGATTTCTCCTGCAGAGGCCCTAAAGGCCTTCTCAGTATACCTGCACAGCGTTTTGGCAACCTGTTCTACAGTAACAGCACTTCGTCTTCTCAGGCAGCTAATCTAACTGTGTGTATGTATAAAACCTTATCTACATATTGACTCGGTATTAAACCCACACCCTTGTCTGCCATAATAATTACATATCATGTAAAAGGAAGTGCTTCATTCTTCCTGCACCAGGGGCGGGCGGCTGCGGGAGTGCCCATCGGCACCCGCCCTGCCGACTAACACCTCCAGCGCTGCCTGATATTCAAACACACCCAAAGCCATTGTGTTCCCAGTCAATGGTAGACTTCCTATTAAACTGCTACTGCACAGCATCCAAATCACCGTGAGCACAGCGCCATGCAATGTACCTGTTTAACACCGTAGTAGTGTCCTCTGTCAGACAGCAGAGTGGATGTAATGTGCCTGGTTTACACTGTAGTAGTGTCCTCTGTCAGACAGCAGAGTGGATGTAATGTGCCTGGTTTACACCGTAGTAGTGTCCTCTGTCAGACAGCAGAGTGGATATAATGTGCCTGGTTTACACCGTAGTAGTGTCCTTTGTCAGACAGCAGAGTGGATGTAATGTGCCTGGTTAACACCGTAGTAGTGTCCTCTGTCAGACAGCAGAGTGGATGCAATGTGCCTGGTTTAGACCGTAGTAGTGTCCTCTGTCAGACAGCAGAGTGGATGCAATGTGCCTGGTTTACACCGTAGTAGTGTCCTCTGTCAGACAGCAGAGTGGATGCAATGTGCCTGGTTTACACCGTAGTAGTGTCCTCTGTCAGACAGCAGAGTGGATGTAATGTGCCTGGTTTACACCATAGTAGTGTCCTCTGTCAGACAGCAGAGTGGATGTAATGTGCCTGGTTTACACCGTAGTAGTGTCCTCTGTCAAACAGCAGAGTGGATGTAATGTGTCTGGTTTACACCGTAGTAGTGTCCTCTGTCAGACAGCAGAGTGGATGTAATGTGCCTGGTTTACACCGTAGTAGTGTCCTCTGTCAGACAGCAGAGTGGATGTAATGTGTCTGGTTTACACCATAGTAGTGTCCTGTCAGACAGCAGAGTGGATGTAATGTGTCTGGTTTACACCATAGTAGTGTCCTCTGTCAGACAGCAGAGTGGATGTAATGTCCCTGGTTTACACCGTAGTAGTGTCCTCTGTCAGACAGCAGAGTGGATGCAATGTGCCTGGTTTACACCGTAGTAGTGTCCTCTGTCAGACAGCATAGTGGATGCAATGTGCCTGGTTTACACCGTAGTAGTGTCCTCTGTCAGACAGCAGAGTGGATGCAATGTGCCTGGTTTACACCGTAGTAGTGTCCTGTCAGACAGCAGAGTGGATGTAATGTGCCTGGTTTACACCATAGTAGTGTCCTCTGTCAGACA
Organism: Salvelinus fontinalis; assembly: GCF_029448725.1. Lineage (NCBI taxonomy): Eukaryota > Metazoa > Chordata > Actinopteri > Salmoniformes > Salmonidae > Salvelinus > Salvelinus fontinalis. The sequence continues at coordinate 77,071,297 of NC_074668.1, forward strand.
GCAGAGTGGATGCAATGTGCCTGGTTTACACCGTAGTAGTGTCCTCTGTCAGACAGCAGAGTGGATGTAATGTGTCTGGTTTACACCGTAGTAGTGTCCTCTGTCAGACAGCAGAGTGGAGGCAATGTGCCTGGTTTACACCGTAGTAGTGTCCTCTGTCAGACAGCAGAGTGGATGTAATGTGCCTGGTTTACACCGTAGTAGTGTCCTCTGTCAGACAGCAGAGTGGATGTAATGTGCCTGGTTTACACCGTAGTAGTGTCCTCTGTCAGACAGCAGAGTGGATGCAATGTGCCTGGTTTACACCGTAGTAGTGTCCTCTGTCAGACAGCAGAGTGGATGTAATGTCCCTGGTTTACACCGTAGTAGTGTCCTCTGTCAGACAGCAGAGTGGATGTAATGTGCCTGGTTTACACCGTAGTAGTGTCCTCTGTCAGACAGCAGAGTGGATGCAATGTGCCTGGTTTACACCGTAGTAGTGTCCTCTGTCAGACAGCAGAGTGGATGTAATGTGCCTGGTTTACACCATAGTAGTGTCCTGTCAGACAGCAGAGTGGATGTAATGTGCCTGGTTTACACCATAGTAGTGTCCTGTCAGACAGCAGAGTGGATGTAATGTGCCTGGTTTACACCATAGTAGTGTCCTCTGTCAGACAGCAGAGTGGATGCACTGTGCCTGGTTTACACCGTAGTAGTGTCCTCTGTCAGACAGCAGAGTGGATGTAATGTGCCTGTTTAACACCGTAGTAGTGTCCTCTGTCAGACAGCAGAGTGGATGTAATGTGCCTGGTTTACACCGTAGTAGTGTCCTCTGTCAGACAGCAGAGTGGATGTAATGTGCCTGTTTAACACCGTAGTAGTGTCCTCTGTCAGACAGCAGAGTGGATGCAATGTGCCTGGTTTACACCGTAGTATTGTCCTCTGTCAGACAGCAGAGTGGGTGTAATGTGCCTGGTTTACACCATAGTAGTGTCCTGTTAGACAGCAGAGTGGATGTAATGTGCCTGGTTTACACCATAGTAGTGTCCTCTGTCAGACAGCAGAGTGGATGCAATGTGCCTGGTTTACACCGTAGTAGTGTCCTCTGTCAGACAGCAGAGTGGAGGTAATGTGCCTGTTTAACACCGTAGTAGTGTCCTCTGTCAGACAGCAGAGTGGATGTAATGTGCCTGTTTAACACCGTAGTAGTGTCCTCTGTCAGACAGCAGAGTGGATGTAATGTGCCTGGTTTACACCGTAGTAGTGTCCTCTGTCAGACAGCATAGTGGATGTAATGTGCCTGGTTTACACCGTAGTAGTGTCCTCTGTCAGACAGCAGAGTGGATGTAATGTGCCTGGTTTACACCGTAGTAGTGTCCTCTGTCAGACAGCAGAGTGGATGTAATGTGCCTGGTTTACACCGTAGTAGTGTCCTCTGTCAGACAGCAGAGTGGATGTAATGTGCCTGGTTTACACCGTAGTAGTGTCCTCTGTCAGACAGCAGAGTGGATGTAATGTGCCTGGTTTACACCGTAGTAGTGTCCTCTGTCAGACAGCAGAGTGGATGTAATGTGTCTGGTTTACACCGTAGTAGTGTCCTCTGTCAGACAGCAGAGTGGATGTAATGTGCCTGGTTTACACCGTAGTAGTGTCCTCTGTCAGACAGCAGAGTGGATGTAATGTGCCTGGTTTACACCGTAGTAGTGTCCTCTGTCAGACAGCAGAGTCGATGTAATGTGCCTGTTTAACACCGTAGTAGTGTCCTCTGTCAGACAGCAGAGTGGATGTAATGTGCCTGGTTTACACCGTAGTAGTGTCCTCTGTCAGACAGCAGAGTGGATGTAATGTGCCTGGTTTACACCGTAGTAGTGTCCTCTGTCAGACAGCAGAGTGGATGTAATGTGCCTGGTTTACACCGTAGTAGTGTCCTCTGTCAGACAGCAGAGTGGATGTAATGTGCCAAACTGGTTCTCTAGTAGATTGGTACGAATGTCTCATCCTATGTTCAAGAAGGGCCTTTTTCCCTTTATTCAGATTACACCTGTTCACTTTCGGTTGCTTGAAAAGGAAATAATTTCCAAAATATCTTTATTTTTTAAACAAGCCTTAGAAAGTTGGTTGCAATTTCAGTTTAATCCACCTGAAAGGACGGAACAAATAGTACAACAAATCTTGTGGTTAAATTAAAATATAGTAATTATAAAAAAACTGTATTTATCGAAGAAATGTTTAAAAAAGGTATAATTTTTGTGAATGATATCATAAATAGGACTGTTGGAGTAATGTCACACATGCAGCTAACACAGACATATGGAAATGTCTGCTCTACCCAAAATTACAACCAATTAATTGCAGCATTACCACAAAAATGGAAGAGGCAGGTGGAAGGGGATAAAAGTAAGGAACTTGTATGTCGGCCTTATATTAAAGAACAAAAATGGTTAAAGAAAAGTGTGATAAATAAAAACATATGGTCCCGTGTGGCTCAGTTGGTAGAGCATGGCGCTTGCAACGCCAGGGTTGTGGGTTCAATTCCCACGGGGGGACCAGGATGAATATGTATGAACTTTCCAATTTGTAAGTCGCTCTGGATAAGAGCGTCCGCTAAATGACTTAAATGTAAATGTAAATGTGGATGTAATGTGCCTGTTTAACACCGTAGTAGTGTCCTCTGTCAGACAGCAGAGTGGATGTAATGTGCCTGTTTAAAACCGTAGTAGTGTCCTCTGTCAGACAGCAGAGTGGATGTAATGTGCCTGGTTTACACCGTAGTAGTGTCCTCTGTCAGACAGCAGAGTGGATGTAATGTGCCTGGTTTACACCGTAGTAGTGTCCTCTGTCAGACAGCAGAGTGGATGTAATGTGCCTGTTTAACACCGTAGTAGTGTCCTCTGTCAGACAGCAGAGTGGATGCAATGTGCCTGGTTTACACCGTAGTAGTGTCCTCTGTCAGACAGCATAGTGGATGTAATGTGCCTGGTTTACACCGTAGTAGTGTCCTCTGTCAGACAGCAGAGTGGATGCAATGTGCCTGGTTTACACCGTAGTAGTGTCCTCTGTCAGACAGCAGAGTGGATGTAATGTGCCTGGTTTACACCGTAGTAGTGTCCTCTGTCAGACAGCAGAGTGGATGTAATGTGCCTGGTTTACACCGTAGTAGTGTCCTCTGTCAGACAGCAGAGTGGATGTAATGTGCCTGGTTTACACCGTATTAGTGTCCTCTGTCAGACAGCAGAGTGGATGTAATGTGCCTGGTTTACACCGTAGTAGTGTCCTGTCAGACAGCAGAGTGGATGTAATGTGCCTGGTTTACACCTTAGTAGTGTGCTCTGTCAGACAGCAGAGTGGATGTAATGTGTCTGGTTTACACCGTAGTAGTGTCCTCTGTCAGACAGCAGAGTGGATGCAATGTGCCTGGTTTACACCGTAGTAGTGTCCTCTGTCAGACAGCAGAGTGGATGCAATGTGCCTGGTTTACACCGTAGTAGTGTCCTCTGTCAGACAGCAGAGTGGATGTAATGTGCCTGTTTAACACCGTAGTAGTGTCCTCTGTCAGACAGCAGAGTGGATGTAATGTGCCTGGTTTACACCGTAGTAGTGTCCTCTGTCAGACAGCAGAGTGGATGTAATGTGCCTGTTTAACACCGTAGTAGTGTCCTGTCAGACAGCAGAGTGGATGTAATGTGCCTGGTTTACACCATAGTAGTGTCCTCTGTCAGACAGCAGAGTGGATGCAATGTGCCTGGTTTACACCGTAGTAGTGTCCTCTGTCAGACAGCAGAGTGGATGTAATGTGCCTGGTTTACACCATAGTAGTGTCCTCTGTCAGACAGCAGAGTGGATGTAATGTGCCTGGTTTACACCGTAGTAGTGTCCTCTGTCAGACAGCAGAGTGGATGTAATTGACAGGTAATAAAGCCAATAGGGGCCTGTTTAATGCTTGTCAAAGGGTCAGCCCCTCAACCGGGGACCACCCACCCACCCCCACACACACACACACCCCCACACACCCACACCCACACACACACACAGTGCATACGGTAATCCAGTCTGACCCAGGAGGTATGTTTACTTCCCCTGGCTCCCTCTCCTTCATTGTGGGTTTATATAAACACTGACAAAGACCTACCAAGCCTTGCAGCAAGACCACATCTATCGCTCTCAACTGACATGTAATCAGCCGCACTGACGCAATCTGGGCAGACCAAATCCGGTTCTTCACACTCACAACTCAAACTCCCAAAGTTCTATCAGTCGAGAGAGTGTTCATTAGTCCAACAAATACATAATTGATGCAATCTAAAAAATACATGTGATAATGAATCAAAATGGGAATGAGACAAAAGCCACAGAGCGAAGTTCTCTCGGGCGATGACAATTCTTTGTTTCGTGTTTTGGGGGCACAGTAAATTAACTTGTAAGAACTGGTCAGGAGAGCCTTGGTTAGTTAGTTACATGTTAGTTAGTTAGTAGCCTTAGTTAGTTAGTTAGTTACATGTTGGCCAGCTGATCTCACTCCAACCACAACAAAGCTCTGTTGTACCGTACTTCTCCTCAGAGAACAAAGACTTGCTCCCTCTGGCTTGTTAATGCTTCACTCAGAAATATGAGCAATCAGTCTGTTTATTTGAATTCTTTGCTCTCAGTTCTAGAACGGCAATTAGGCGATTCAACTAGATAAAAAAAAGGCATTATCCAATAGAAATGTAGTTTTCAGTAAGGTATGTGGTGGCCCTCTTAAGGAAGTGTGCTAAATTGATCCAACCCACCTGACAGACTATGAAAAGCTTTGTAATGTGATATACTAGACGAATAACAACTTAACCTATGGGGTCCTACAACAAATTATTACCTTTGAGAAAAACAAACAATTGTCGAGCACCTCTCCAAAATCTTTTTATTCTCCCTCTCTCTTCATTGAGAGGTAGATGATGATACCGTCTAGGGTGATGATGTCTGAATTCTGCTGAGATTATTTGTCAAAAATGCCTGAATTTCACAGTTAATTGGGCTTGTTAATTAGCACAGGATGTCTAATTCCCATTGCAGTCAGTGTGCTAAATGGTAGAGCTTTATCAAGCGGATGCCTTTCCTTAACACCCAAGATAAAGAAGACAAGCACCCAGGCCCTGTACAACAAGCCTGGCTAGGCTATACTCCACTGTACAGTACGGCACCCAGGCCCTGTACAACAAGCCTGGCTAGGCTATACCCCACTGTACATTACGGCACCCAGGCCCTGTACAACAAGCCTGGCTAGGCTATACCCCACTGTACATTACGGCACCCAGGCCCTGTACAACAAGCCTGGCTAGGCTATACTCCACTGTACATTACGGCACCCAGGCCCTGTACAACAAGCCTGGCTAGGCAATACCCCACTGTACATTACGGCACCCAGGCCCTGTACAACAAGCCTGGCTAGGCTATAGTCCACTGTACAGTACGGCACCCAGGCCCTGTACAACAAGCCTGGCTAGGCTATACTCCACTGTACATTAAGGCACCCAGGCCCTGTACAACAAGCCTGGCTAGGCTATACTCCACTGTACATTACAGCACCCAGGCCCTGTACAACAAGCCTGGCTAGGCTATACTCCACTGTACATTACAACACCCAGGCCCTGTACAACAAGCCTGGCTAGGCTATACTCCACTGTACATTACAACACCCAGGCCCTGTACAACAAGCCTGGCTAGGCTATACTCCACTGTACATTACGCCACTCAATGATCGATTCTAAATCTTAATTAGGCAAACGACAAACAAGTGCAGGGCTTAATGAACCGTGTACCTCATCAAACAGCTGGGTGAATATATTTATTGAGACCAACGTTACATTTAATGATTTGGGCAATTAACTGTGGACCCCTTCTCTAATCTCAGAGGACACTGAGGGGACGGGGAGGGAGGCACCGGGGCCACCGACCTAAATGAAAAGCAGCTGACAAATAATTGTCGTCCCCAGAGTTCTGGAACATAAGAGACTGAGCAGACTTTGTGTTTAGAAATAAATATATCATACACGCACGTCTCAATCCCCAGTGTGGTGAAATTAAAGTCATTTGCATGGCTTGATAGAACTGCGGGGGTATTCTAGTGTGAAGTCTGTAGACCGTTCTGTTTTTGCTGGAGATATCGCTTGTTTAATGTCCAGGAATAGCTAGGGAAAAAAGAAGGAAGAAACAACACTGGAACCTAACAAGGACCTCCAGTTCTGAGCATGGTATTATTATTAGTGCAGTCTGTTTTTATTACCATCCATTCCATTTAAATTGATCAAATGGGAGAGCAGTGGAAAAGCGCGAAAAAAAAAAAAAAATTTAAGCTGGAGCCGAAAAGTGTGACTTGGATTTAATATTTTATAATTGCCAAGGGACATTCCAAGATCAATGAATTTTTTGCCCGGGACGCACATCAGAAAGATATGTACTTCAGTATTTTTAGGGAACATTGGTCTATTTAATTCCAGTGTCTGATGCATGTGAAATATGCCTTTCATGGCCTCCTTCTGTTCCCCCAGGCACTGCTGCGGGCAGACATTACCACTTTTAATGGGCCGCCATGAGAAGAGGCAAGTCAGCCAATAACCCATCCTCACTAACGGAGCCACTCGCTGCCTTGTTTATTCTCGGGCACCATTTTCAGTTTTCTACAGGGCTAATTTTAGCCACACTGTTTTTATCATTAAAAATAACATATGAGAGGAATAAATTGCATCACAACAAATGTATAGAAATGTACAAAACATAACCATGTAAAAGGTTCTTTATAGTCTGGTTGTTAAAGGGCATATCAGCCATTTGAATGAAGCACTGATTGATATGAGATAAAGGAATGGTGGCTGGCTCTATATTAGAGGGGTAATGCAGAGTAATTGCCAGAACAAGGCAAGTTCTCTCACAGTGGAAGGCTAGAGAGTGAAGGGGGGGTGGATGGGGTCTACCGTACACTAGGGTCTGCAGTACTGAGAGGGGGCTGAAAGGATTGTTTATGATTGAAGTATGTTTATGTTTGAGATGTGAAGCAAGGTATGGAAAAAATACACCTAAGTCTACTCCCACAACAAATGATTCCAATAGAGAGGGAATTATATACATACAACAATCTATTTACTCATTTGTTCTTCTTCTGAGTTCTTCTGCATTGCAAACAGTAGCATTTATCATGAATTTGATAGTGGAGAACCAGCTGACAGATTCTCCAGTAATACTTCCACATGCATGCTGTCCTAGTATTTGCCAGACAGGTGCTTTGACTGGCCTGGCATCTCAATGCATAAATTCAATTAGAGTCTTCCTGAAGCGCCTCCATCTGCAAACAATATGGTGCCCTTCTTTTTAATCAAACCTTCCCCGGCAAGCAACCAAAGGCCCTTCAAATTAAAAGTATTATCCAGGAATGCTCTTTCTAACTCATGCTGCGGACACGAGGCACTGAGATCAACCAAAACGAAAGAAAAATTAAAAATCCTAATAAGCAAACTAAGCCTGTCTGTATGTGGAATGTTAATTCTGAAAAAAGTATCTACTTGTGTCTCTAGTCTGCTTAGAGAAAGAGCACGTGTAAGTAATGCTGTAAGTACACTATATAACGGTGGAACATTCATTATACAGTCACCTCGTCTTATCTAGAAAGTTGAGGCCAGTTCTGCTGTTTTTCTTCAGTTAGAGCAGTATACATTAACCTCCACAAGGAAACATACTAAATCAGATCCTGATGTGGAAAACTTGAATCTCTATGTTTATGTTGGCATTCCTGAAATCTAGTTATTCTGCCTACTGCTATACATTTCAACAACAACAAAAATTCTCTCTGCCCCATGCCAGCTTTTATTGAAAGATAATTTGCAGCATTTTCACTTGTTTCTTTCCCCAAGGCTCCAACCTTTAGAGCTGACAATGTAGCTGACAAAAATAATCTAGTCAAAAGAAAAACAAACTTTAATAAATAGTAACAAGAAATCCAATCGCTTTCCCGGTGATGTCACAATGCTACGCTGCACAAACCAATCACGGCTAATTCTAACATCAGAGAGAGAACACACTACAAATAACTCCACTAAGTGACACAAAGACACACACAGGAGTTCCTGGAGCGAGTCAGAGCAGCGAGGATGGAGCATACTCTCTGACTGATCTCTCAGGGGTCCTGCCACTGCAGTTACACAGGCTGCCTAGGCCGCTTCATATCGACAACTTCATTAGCAGCCCTCCCAGACCCTCAATTCATACAACCACGTTATGTTATCACTGACTGAGACTGAGAGGCACAATTTAGACTGGAGACCCAGAGCTCTTAGCTAGCTCCTCCAGGACTGGGGAAAGAAACAGAGAGAATGTGGTAGAAGACAGAAAATATAAAATGACGGCTATTATAGAGGTATTCTATCTATTCTTTCTCTGCGAGTGGACTGGAGGCGTGGGATGGGATGGGGAGAGGGGGTTTGGAGGACGGCAGTGGGATGGGGAGAGGGGGTTTGGAGGACAGCAGTGGGATGGGGAGAGGGGGTTTGGAGGACGGCAGTGGGATGGGGAGAGGGGGTTTGGAGGACGGCAGTGGGATGGGGAGAGGGGGTTTGGAGGACAGCAGTGGGATGGGGAGAGGGGGTTTGGAGGACAGCAGTGGGATATGGAAAGGGGTTTGGAGGATGGCAGTGGGATGGGGAGAGGGGGTTTGGAGGACGGCAGTGGGATGGGGAGAGGGGGTTTGGAGGACGGCAGTGGGATGTGGAAAGGGGTTTGGAGGACGGCAGTGGGATGGGGAGAGGGGGTTTGGAGGACAGCAGTGGGATGGGGAGAGGGGGTTTGGAGGACGGCAGTGGGATGGGGAGAGGGGGTTTGGAGGACAGCAGTGGGATGGGGAGAGGGGGTTTGGAGGACAGCAGTGGGATGTGGAAAGGGGTTTGGAGGACGGCAGTGGGATGGGGAGAGGGGGTTTGGAGGACAGCAGTGGGATGGGGAGAGGGGGTTTGGAGGACAGCAGTGGGATGGGGAGAGGGGGTTTGGAGGACAGCAGTGGGATGGGGAGAGGGGGTTTGGAGGACAGCAGTGGGATGTGGAAAGGGGTTTGGAGGATGGCAGTGGGATGGGGAGAGGGGGTTTGGAGGACAGCAGTGGGATGGAGAGAGGGGGTTTGGAGGACAGCAGTGGGATGTGGAAAGGGGTTTGGAGGACGGTAGTGGGATGGGGAGAGGGGGTTTGGAGGACGGCAGTGGGATGGGGAGAGGGGGTTTGGAGGACGGTAGTGGGATGGGGAGAGGGGGTTTGGAGGACGGCAGAGGGATGGGGAGAGGGGGTTTGGAGGACAGCAGTGGGATGTGGAGAGGGGGTTTGGAGGACGGCAGTGGGATGTGGAAAGGGGTTTGGAGGATGGCAGTGGGATGGGGAGAGGGGGTTTGGAGGACGGCAGTGGGATGGGGAGAGGGGGTTTGGAGGACAGCAGTGGGATGGGGAGGGGGGGTTTGGAGGACGGCAGTGGGATGGGGAGAGGGGGTTTGGAGGACGGCAGTGGGATGTGGAAAGGGGTTTGGAGGACGGCAGTGGGATGTGGAAAGGGGTTTGGAGGACAGCAGTGGGATGGGGAGAGGGGGTTTGGAGGACGGCAGTGGGATGTGGAAAGGGGTTTGGAGGATGGCAGTGGGATGGGAGAGGGGGTTTGGAAGACGGCAGTGGGATGGGGAGAGGGGGTTTGGATGGGGCCCTGGATGTTGGGATGTCCCCATGTCCCTGGCCAGCAGGCAGCGTCTGTGGGCTGAAGAACCAGGCTTTATCGGCCCTGTCTCCATGGCACCAGTAGCACAAGAAAAACTGCAGCAAATTTCATTCTCAGAAATTTAATTATATCAAGATTAACAAGGGAGGTAATTAATTTCTTTAAGATGGGTATCTTTTAATTGCCTGGGGCTCAACTTTGTTGTCAAAACTGTATATTTAACCATTATTTCAGGGCAAAGTTTTAAAGGCAGAGAAAAGCGGAGGATCATTGCTTTCACCATGAATATGGAAATACAGGAGTTTCTTATCTAAACGATTATTTTACAGTATTTGCACAAATACACACATTTATGTACACATATATATATATACATGTAAAAATGTATTTATTAATGCCACAAAGAAGTTGACTAAGAATATTGTGAATTCCATAAAAATCTGTTGGAGTTTCACTCCAATTAAAATAATGAGCTGTGTTAAGTTTTTATCTTTACAGCTTGGACAGATTGCTCCATTCCACTGGCTTGTTACAGGCATGGCCATCTAGTGTACTAAGCTAATAGGCTGTGAAGTATGGACAGAACAGCTAGTCTGCGTCTGAAAATGGCACCTTATTCCCAGGGTCTGCATAGGGCTCTGGTCAAAAGTAGTGCACTATATGGGGAATATGTTGCCATTTTGGACACACACCTGGTCTCCATGTCATAGATCCAAGGTTCTAACACTGGCCCATTGTCTGGTTCTGGACCATTCTCCAGGCAGGATCTCACACTGCCCAGCAGATTGTCTGAGAAACGAAGCCAACTGCTCTACAACACAAACACAAACATGATTACAGTCAAGGGAATGTGGTTAGGTAACAGAGCTGTTGTTGTCTGAGGAGACAGAGTAGGCTGCTGTCTGTTTGAAACCCAACAACAGAACAATGTGTGATCAAACCATTTGTCATGATAAGTTTTCCAACATGTAAATGTTCCTGACTGAACAATTTCAGTGTACAAGATCATTCAATTCAGCGATGTGATACGATGATGACTGTTATAAGTATTTTACAAGCACAGAGCCAGTGGGAGGCGTGTTACTCTGGAAGGGTTGAAAAGCTTCCCTGATGTTTCTCTCTCTGTAAGTCTGGACAGGGACTGTTCATCAGTCTGCCGGACAATTGAGACAACTCACCTAATAGCCTCGCTGCTACTATGTCCAGAGTCCTCTCAGCTAGCAAAGACATCCAGCATGGACACTGCAATGTCTATGATAAGGCCATCAGAGTATCCAGCTAATAAGGTAGGAATCTGGTCCAACTGTCCATGTCATTTGACAGTGCTTCTTTAACCCTTTAGGCAAAATCTTCACCGGCATTCCTCTCACCTCACAAACCACTATAATCCTCTGAGCTTGAAGGCATAAGGCAGTAGCCTCTCATGACTACATGGTAACTGTGGTCTAATTTCTTGGAAACCTGTAGCCTCTATTACTCAGTGATTATGAGGTGGTTAGTTGTGGGGTGTGCTTGTTGAAGCCGGTGAGCAGCCAGGGCTGAGTGTGGACTGGAGGGGTCAGGATATTCAGGGCTGTGTGTGGACTGGAGGGGGTCAGAGCTTTCAGGGCTGTGTGTGGACTGCAGGGGGTCATATAATTCAGGACTGTGTGTGGACTGGAGGGGGTCAGGGCATTCAGGGCTGTGTGCGGACTGGAGGGGGTCAGGGAATTCAGGGCTGTGTGTGGACTGGAGGGGGTCAGAGCTTTCAGGGCTGTGTGTGGACTGGAGGGGGTCAGGTAATTCAGGGCTGTGTGTGGACTGGAGGGGGGTCAGGGAATTCAGGGCTGAGTGTGGACTGGAGGGGGTCAGGGCATTCAGGGCTGTGTGCGGACTGGAAGGGGTCAGAGCTTTCAGGGCTGTGTGTGGACTGGAGGGGGTCAGGGAATTCAGGGCTGTGTGTGGACTGGAGGGGGTCAGGGCATTCAGGGCTGTGTGCGGACTGGAGGGGGTCAGAGCTTTCAGGGCTGTGTGTGGACTGGAGGGGGGTCAGGGAATTCAGGGCTGTGTGTGGACTGGAGGGGGTCAGGTAATTCAGGGCTGTGTGTGGACTGGAGGGGGTCAGGGGATTCAGGGCTGTGTGTGGACTGGAGGGGGTCAGGGAATTCAGGGCTGAGTGTGGACTGGAGGGGGTCAGGGCATTCAGGGCTGTGTGTGGACTGGAGGGGGTCAGGGCATTCAGGGCTGTGTGTGGACTGGAGGGGGTCAGGGCATTCAGGGCTGTGTGCGACTGGAGGGGGTCAGGTAATTCAGGGCTGTGTGTGGACTGGAGGGGGTCAGGGAATTCAGGAGCTGCAGGAGGACAGGAGCCCCCAGCCACACACTGTCACCTACTACAACAGCCACCTGGCTTCCAGACTGGCACAGAAGGACATAATTACTGTACTGCTACCAGGGTTAGCCAGGACTAAACTACCAAGACGATCTTGGAGTTTCACAGTCAAAGAGGCTACCAAGACTGTACATGTGTAAGCGGTTGAGTAATCAATATGGAGTGTTTGTTTCATCCTGTAAACATTGTTTTGTGCATTAATCAGCGCAATAGGAATGTTGTTTTTATCATGGAAAACCTGACTGAAAATGATCAAAGGTTGGTAATATTCAATGACCCATAGTGTAATTAATCATACTTAATGTCATGTCTACAGGTACACATGTCTACAATATACTCGCCGCACGCACGCACGCACGCACGCACGCACGCACGCACGCACACAGCGTCATATCGTTAACACCATGATTCATCACTATTTAACTCTTTCTGATCTTGGAATCTGTTTGCCCTATTTCCATTCATGTGGGAATTAAAAACATTGATTTTAAACCGTGTTGACAGTTTTATAAAGAACCTAACCAGCCATGCATGGTGATGGCCATCTCATCAATTCATATGTTCTGCATTCCATACATATTCAAAGAGCATGACACAAATACATTGGAGAAAATTGAAACATTTAAATATGAAAGATAATATAATCTGGTATTCAATTTGCGAATTGTATTCACACTTCAGTTGCCTGATGTTTGTCTCACAATAACAGAGTTAATTTTATTAAGAGGACAAAAGTATTAAACAAATATTTTCCAAGTGACAAAGATCACAAACAGATGTTAACTGTAGCTGCATTTCTATTCAAGGACTTTAACCAGCAGTCAGCCTACGATCAGTAGTATATAGTACTATAGCATTGCACTGTAATGCTAGGGATGCTGGCTGGCAAAGATCAGTATGTTACAGCAGCTCCTGTAACCCTTCTTAAAGACTCAACTTCATCTCCTCTCTTTGTCCCCGCTCTGGAAAAAGAAATAGAACTGCCTAAAGACAAAAAGTGAAACGAGCATTACGATCTTACTGACATTACGCAACCGATAACAGCCTCTTGGTGCCCCCTCTAATCAGAACTATGTATGTACCATGTTAAAGCTGTAGAGATAACCCACAGGAGTCCTCCTGCATGGCTCATTATATCATCACATTACATATGTAAATGTGGGCTCCGTTCCAGAACCTTTTCAAAATTCCATATGTTACTCATGCTGCATTCCTTTCTGTTGAGGGATTCAAATGACAGCCAATAGGAGGTCAATGCCAATGAATACATTGACTGCACCAATCAAATATCATTCAAATTATACATATGGTAACAGCAAAGGGAAAAACACTCCGATGCAATACAGTAGTTACTCCCCTGAGCAACATTTTAAGGGCGGTTAATAGAGGAGAGCGCCTATAGCCTCTTCCACTGTGCTCTCAGTGAAATCCCACTGGACGGATGGAATGAGCAGGGGAAAGGAGAGGAGGAGAGGAGGAGGAGGGAGGGAGTGGTGGATGAGGTGGATGTCCCCTCTCTCTAACCAAGCAGCTGGCCGGCATGTCTTAACCAAACAGCCAGCCTGCCTGCCCAGTCCCAGTCCCCTCCTCCTCCCCCAGAACAATTTTCTCCTCTCTGCCTCTCTTTCCTGTTTGTCTGGCTGAAGACCTGGCCGTTTACTCCCAGGCAGCGCGTTGAGAAGGAAGAGGAGGAGAAGAAGGGAAGAGAGTAAAGGGGGAGTAAGGGGGAGGGTAGAAGGAAGGGGGGAGGATGGAGGGGAGAAACTGCACACTCCAAGTTGGGATTGATTTACTTCATTAACCGAGATTACAAGTTTAACTTACAAACCAGAGGTCAAAATTTCTCATTAACAAGGGGACCGTGGAGAACCCGAGGGCTTGGAGACCAGTCTTATTACTGACTACACATTTCAATCTGTCTTTGATGTTCCATGTCTGCCTTTCTCCCCCTCTTCTCCTCTCCTATTTTTTGGCAGAGAGGTTGATTTTAATTGTAGCTATAGAACAGAGCATAGTTTGCCTGTAAGCCAGCCTCCACATCTGTAGTGAGTGCAGCTTTAGTGATATTGGGTGCAGTCCATAGCTCGGGGCTAATTTTAATGGTTCCCCTTTCATTGGAGGCTCAGATTGTTTTCCACGTGATTCCTGTTAATTTAGCTGTAGGAAAGGACATCAGTTTTCCTTCTGCTTTTCCCCTCTCTCTCTCTTTGCCTCTTGCTCTATTGCCTCACTCCATTTTTCTGATCTACACCGTCAAAGTAAGAAGGTGAAATGAATTCAACTGGAAAAATAGACTGCTTGCTATTAAATCTCTTCTTGCCTTACCTTTTCCACCCAGTACTGCCTGGGAGAGACAGATAGGAGTCTGACAGTGTGGTTATACAGTACTGTACAAGTCCGGGCAATTTAGCTGCCATTGTTGTTGTACGTCAACAAACAAGGCTGTTCCTTTGATGTGATAAATGGCCCAACTGTCTAGATGATGATAACTGTGTGCTCGTAAACGTGTCAAGGATGTTTCAGAGCTCTGAGCACGTTTTACACTATAATATGTTCCATCATAGTAGAGGCACTGGGATCTTTACATTTAAAAGCTAAAGCGTGTCCTGATATTGGCCAATATTACAGTTCTGAAATTTCACCCTACATTGACACTCTCCCCAACAATACTAAACCTTGTATTCTTCTTTTTAAAGGGATAAAACCACAACATGGGCAGTTCATGCCCAAACAACTACCGATGAATTACTACTGCTCTGAAACTATTCTGTTTGTGAAAGGAAGGAGATTCCATAACATAGTGATGGTGACAGTGGAATAATCTAATGAAAATGGGAATAATCCAGTGTTTGTCTGGGTGACTGGACAGTGACCCTGCTCAGTCTGCCAGGCTGGGATGCATGGCTAACCCATTAGCTGTAAATGTCCCATAGTTACTGGAGGCTAGCCATGTCAGGGCTGATACTGTAGGCTGATCTTTGAGAAAGTGTAAAGGTAAAGAGCCTCTATTCACCAGTCCTTCTCCTTCTTCATTCCACATCCTCCTTCCTCTAGTCCTCCTTCATCCTTCTCTAGCCCTCCAATTGGCTTAGTAGAGCACTTCAAAATCCATCCTTCTCAGCGCAGGGGTTGTTGGGGGGTAGTAGGGGGGTTAGTGCTACCGGTGTCTGTGCTATGACCCACAGTCAGGGCCACAGCAGGCCCTCGTCTCTCTACCCCTGTGAACAGGCCCTGCCATTGGCTCCCTGTAACTAATCCACCCTGCGGAGCCCTGTAAGCCCCCCTTTGTTCCCTCCAGCAGACTAGATCAGGCTGGAGACAGACACTCCAGTCTTGACTGGCTATCAGTTTCAGACCTTTTGGCAGTCTAGTCGAGGCAACCAGGCTCCAGCACAGCAGAGCTCTGGCCAAGCCACCATCAAAAGGAGGGAGGAAAAAAACATGTACCGAAATTGTGTCACCTGAATTGTGTCACGGTCGGAACACGGCGGAAGGGTGGTCGGAAGGGGTAGAGACGGGGGGATTGTTAGTTTCAACAGGAGCTCTCTCTACTATGACAGAACGGAGTAACAGAGAACAGGATCTCAAGAAGGTCATTATCCTCCCTCTCCTAATTTGAGCTCTGGCGCAGCACTGAAGGGCTGCCTTTGTCTGTCTGGGATTAATGCGGAAAGCTCAGGATGCGATGTCAGAGGGAAGTAATCAGCCAGGCAGGCAGCGTGGGCCCTACTCCTTCATAATGCTGCCTGCCTCTGCTGCCTGCTCCTGGCCAGGGCCCCCGGCTCATTTCTGTGGAGATGAAATCTATGACAAGCCCCTCAGTGAAGCTGAGAGCAGGCAACAGTCCAGTAACACCCACAGGGCCTGCAGGCATCCTGTGACCCCCTTAGAAAAGTCACATTCACTTTGCTCTGGAGAAGGGAAAGAGAACGCCGCTGGCGCTTCCAGCCCATGTGAAATGAAGAAATGTGAGGAGGTGAAAATGAAGTGAAAATAAGTTAAGATTCCTCCCTCTTTCTCCTCCCTCTCTCGCAATCGCTCAAAAGAGGGGTGGAGGGGGGTGCGGGAGGGGGAGCAGGGGGGTATGACTTCACTTAATTATAGCCCCCTAATTAAACGGGGACAGGACATTAAAAACAGCTCTGGATATTCATGTTTATGTTGTGTGACTGTTTCTGTTAGATATATAAACCGGATTGTTGTAGTTTTTCTCTTTTCCGCAGAAAGCAGAGGGTCGAGGGCTCGCTAACCAATCAGTGCTAAAACATAGTGAAAGAGGTTGGCACTGCACTCAAGGACCAGAAGTAATGCTTTTATTTAGTTATTTCTGCCTTTTTATACTGGGTGCATTACTGTGCTCCTTCTGCAGCAGATTGCAACTAAGCGAATGATGTGTAGATACAACCCAATAAGCAGGTTATTAAAATGACCAATTGACATTCAGAAATTCAGAAGATTTTTTAAATGTTTTATTCATCATATTCACAGAATCGCAGCAGTAATCAGAGAATATCGTGGGGAGTTTGAATAGTTCAACATTTCTTTCTCTGAGAATGTAAAATATTTTTGGTTACAGAATAACTGTGTGTATGACAATGTATAACCCCGTATTGGAGAAATGTGATAATCGGGCTGTTCTTTAACCATTTTCAAAAGGAGACTATTATTTTATAATAACATAATTCATCTTAATTAACAACAGACAGTTAGTCAGAAGGGAGTAAGTCAACATGCTCTGGTCCTGTCGATGTGGATGTTGGTTCATGTACCACAGATATATTCGCATTATCTTCCCTGTATTAGCTTACTGAGGTCTCCAATGTGGTGCATTAGATACATGCCCCAAACCGGGCTAATGTATAACAGATTATTTCTGTTAAGGAGGTCTGGTATTAAGAATACAACAATAATACCCCAAAAACAACAACTCCAATCCTTGGATAATTGATAAACAAACCGCCATAACTGCTCCCAAACTTCTCTCTTCATAGAAATAGAATCCCTAGAACATTGACTTGAATGGGGATCCCATTCTAGGGATTCTGTTTCTCTGCCTCGCACCATGGTATTGGCTCATGTCTCTAATCTAAAGGGAGACTTCAGAAGGACTCATCTTCATCCACTTTATAGACGAATAAGCATGAGAACAACGTAATGGTTGAGAGGACGGCCTGCACACTGTGTACCAGGCCCACCATAGAACTGTTCCTAAATAATATGAGGACAACAACACAGAGCCAATTAGAGTACAGGGATAAAGGAGGGTTTTAGTACCTCACATTCATTCCCTCCAACATCTGGTTCTTGACTAATGAATACCAATACTGCAGAGCATGTGGCCATGCAATTCATCAATGTTCAGTAGAAACAGAAGAGAAACAGTCCATGGGGTGTGCAAACCTGTTGTGTGTGAACATACCATTCTGGGCATCTAATAGGTACACCTTAGTACCCCTAATGGAGTTGGTGAGTAATTACAATTGACATGCATCTCAAAAGTGTGGTCCATTGTTTTTAGGGCGACTGGGCGTATAAAAAATGTTTTGAGAGGGAAATCGAACAATGTTTGTTTTATTTGTTAGTTTTGTTTCAGACGTGATTGTGTAGGTATATATTTTGCCTGCTACCACAGGTTAAAGAAAACGACAGAAGCTAACTAGCAGTTGGAGACTTTATAGGGGGGCTCCGGTCTTACCTCGGTCCCTGACGGCGTGGCCCCTGGCGAGTCCATCTTGCGTTTCTTCCGAGGTCCGATGGCAGCTAGCGCGGTCAGGTTTGCGTCTCGTTGCCTCACCAGGGCAATCTCCTGTTGCTGCATCTGAGGGAGACAAAGCAACAGGCACACGTTAGCTTAGCATTACTAGCTCAGCATGACCTTCAGTTACATGGGTCAACAGATTACATGGGGCTAACGATTCAGAGACAACATTGGTGAGGCATGGGAATGTGCGAAGAAAACCTAGTTAGTAGTTATCGTACTGTACTTGTTGTTTAGATCTAATGGTCTATTGTACATCTACCCTCTATCATAACCAACTGTAACTATTTGACCAACTCTCAGCTGGTAGTAAAGGCATGATCAAAATAATTTGTCAGGGAAAATGTATTTCTGTCCCATCTGCCAAAGCAGACTAAGGTGTTACATATCATAAATGGATGAACACAATGGACATTATCAGTAGCAGAGCCATGTCTGTGCGCACAGAACAGGTCTATTGCTGAGAAATTACATTCCATCCCTCCAGTAAATTGCCCATCTCTCTCCCTCCCTCCCCAAACCCAGAGAGAGACAAAATGGCAGCATGTTGTCAGGGATTAGCAGAGTTCATATCTGTGAGTCTAAGTGGTGAGCGGTGCTGCATGGTCACATGCCTCATTGTGATTTTTCGGTTTGTGATGTGTAAAGGGGAAGCAGTGGTGAGGCGCTGCCTGAGGTAATGTCATGTCTGACCTGGGGGCTGAGAGGGAGAAGGGCTGAGGGGAGGGAGGGGAGCGTTGCTGGGAGCTGGCCTTTCTGCTGCATGGGGCTGGGGCAGGGCGGACGTGTGAGAGCCTGGGGTCATGGCAGCACAGAGGGCGTCAGCTCCACTCCCCCACACCCACGTGCCTCTCCTCTCAACTCCAGTCACAGCCACAGCACAGAGGGGAGAAACGCCTGCCTGCCCAACTGTCTGCCCAGTGGGGGAGAGGCCTGGGTCGAAGTGAATAGAGACAATCAATGTGTTCTTTCATGTCTTTCATGTTCTTTTATGTTATCTAAGATCGTGCGTGTGTATGTGTGTGTGTGTGTGTGATTGTGTACATGCAATCGTGTTGTCTGATCAGGGGAAATGTCATGTTGCTTTCAGATGGTGCTCTGTTTCAGCTGTTATGGGCAGCCAAGCTATATGGAGAAGGTGCTTTTTGTATCCTTGTATGCAATACCTTTGAAATGTTAGAATCCTTCTTGATGTAATGTGATTTGTTGATTCAATTTAAGTATATAAACTGTGCGTGTGCACGTGTGTATGTGCATGTTGTCTGATCAGGGGAAATGTTGCTTTCAGATGGTGCTCTATAAAAGGTTGCATTGGTTTAGAAAAACCTGATCCAAAATGTGCATGCAGTTGTCTCTGATTTTTAAAAAGCCCCAGGCAAAGCATGCCCTTTAGGGTGTTGCCACTTCACATTTATCAAGGCAAAACCATTGAAAAATTCAAAGCACGCTGACAACATAAACTAGGATAAACTAGGAGACAGGAAAAAATGCAATAAATGCTGCTACTGTGCATTTTCCATCACATTAAAGTATTGTAGCCATTTTACAGGGCTGTGTGCTGTAAGCAACACGGGGTCCTGAGGAGAGGAGCAGTTCCACCACTGTTCCACCACGGCTCCCAAACACCCGTAAACACGTAACCAGATGACAGGTTCGGGAAGTGATTCCAGGGAGTGTTTGGGTGTGAATTAAGGCAGAACTATGCAAATGAGGAAATACAGTGGAAAGGAAGGAGGCAGCTGGATAAACTAAGCTATTATGGCTAGAGATTTCCATTACACAGTTTGGGTACAGATATCAGATGAAACTCTGTAATCAATGTTAACCCTGTTAAGCTTGGTCACATACAGAAAGCTCTGAAGGCTTGACCTCAAAGGATTCTGCTGCCTCCATGGAGAGAGAGGGACTGGGTCTGCTGGGGTCTGTGTGTCTGTGTGTGTGTGTTAGGGGTCTGGGTCCTGCTATCTCATTGATGGCACCATGATGCTGGGATGCATCTCTACCCTGCCTGGCAGTTGGCACCAGGCATGGGCTCACACAGCCTGCAGCATTCTACCCTGCCTGCTCTGCCATTCAGATTTATGACTGTATGATAAATGCAGACCTCATTTCACCATCTGCAACCCTCCCTCAACCCCAACCCTCCCTCCTCCAGTCTGCATTTCCTCTCACTGGAGACTGAGGCCATAATGATGCTGGGAGAAGAGACTGATTCCAATCTGATCTGAGGCCTGCTGCCATAGTGCTTCTATAACTCTACATAAGATGACTGCAAACCTGGGCTGCATCTGAAATGACAAACTTTTTCCTATACAGCGCAGTGCACTACTTTTGATCAGAGCATTATGAGTCCAAGTCAAAACTAAAGTATGGATGGATTTGACCTTACTGGCACCATATTCCCTATATAGTGCACTACGTTTTCCCTGTATAATGCACTCCATTTAACCAGGTCAAACGTAGTGCAGTTTATAGGCCTAGGTTGCCCTTTTGGACACACCCCTAGGCTGGGCCTGTGTACTGTGTATTATTGACTAGTCTAACCTATGGATGAGAAGCCTCAACTAGATTACCACCAAGGTCACTGAAATACTGGAGTCTGCAGCTCAAAACAGTATAATAAAATAACCAATAACCAACAAACATATATTTGCCAGGTTCGATCAATGTCTGCACTTAAGTATTTGGTTCTCCCTAAGTCTCTTAAAAACCAGTTCCTGCAGTCTGCCCGCATGCCCTTTGGAAACAGGGAAGGAGACTTGTAAACTCAAATTATTTACAAAGGTCAGGAGAAGTAGAACATTGCTTAGATGTGATGCAAAAATCCCCCGATAGAATCTCCAATCAATGCGTTTGCCCAATAATAAGGCTACACTTCCTATAGCTAGAGGTCTGGTTTCAATACACAAACAGCAATGTTAACACCTTTATCATCATAACAACATAACTGGAAAAAGTATTCAGTAGATGGATTGAGTGAAGTAAAGAAACAGTCAATATCAGAAGAGTGGATTTGTTTGTCTTTTATAGGCCTATTCTGTCCCATTTGTTGGCTGAGGTTTTCCCATACTTATTTACTTGGTTGTTCCTTTTTCTGAATTATTTACAGCAGTAAAAAACTCAGTCAGGGCTATGCCCTAAATGCTTCACAAAAAATTATGCCCTTCAAGTGTCAAACCCCCATAAAAACCACTGCACAGTTCTTTGTCTCCTCACAAGGAAAGAACACGATGTCCAAGTTCTCTACATGATGCAAAAATGTCTGAAACAGGGAAAGGCAGACAGCTAGAGAGAGATCGTTCTTCAGACAGACAGCAATCAGATAAACCCCACATACACAAAGGAGTCAGTTCCATAAGCCACGAAGTCCAACCTGACGTTTTCTATCTGTGCAGTTCGCTTGGTAACAAAGGCTTCACCCCCTGGCCTGGGGGACTAGCTGCTCGCCTCGCAGCCCCCCAGACGCTTACAGACAGATGTCCTTGGTGGAGCAGAACATAGAGCAGAGAGGAGGCAGGGCAGGCAGGCAGGCAGGGCTGACGTCACAGATGGCTGTGGGGCTGTGGAGGAGAGGAGCAGGGGGCTCTCTGCCCTCTAAAAGGGCCCAGGATAAAGGCAGATCCCTCTGCTGATCTCTATCCCCAGCCCAGACCTGGTCTGAGGGCCAAGGGGGCACAGCAGGGGAACTCTAAGGGCCACAACAACCCATATAATAAGCTATATACTGTATACTGAGGGTGTGTGTGCACACGTGCATGGGTACGTACATTAACTTCCTACTTATGCAGCTACCTAAATCCATGCATTTGATTTCATTACTTGACACCTGCACAGCAGACCTTTTTTTTAAGTAACTATATGAGGCAGTCTGTCTCTCTGTTCTATGAACATCTGTGAGCTGTAAGGCCTTTTCTCATTTAAAATGCCTGGTAGTTAAGCAAGGGGAGTCTAAGCTAAATCACCAATCAGATCTCCAACCTCATCTCAACTCAGTAGACATCCAATATGACTGGGCCAATCTGCTATGTCTCCCCATGTTTCAGCCCTGACCTACTGATGTGGGGGCTGTGTTTGGTAGAGCTAAAGTACAGCTGTGGTATACAGGTTGATTTAAAGGGGCAATCTGCAGTTCAAACAATAACAAAACAGGCACCCAACCACTAGACCTATTTGGTAAAAGACAAAGTCCATATTATGGCAAGAACAGCTCAAAAAAGCAAAGAGAAATGACAGTCCATCATTACTTTAAGACATGAAGGTCAGTGCATAGGATAAGTTCATTAGAGTTACCAGCATCAGAAATTGCAGCCCAAATAAATGCTTCACAGAGTTCAAGTAACAGACACATCTCAACATCAACTGTTCAGAGGAGACTGTGTGAATCAGGCCTTCATGGTCAAATTTCTGTAAAGAAAACACTACTAAAGGACACCAAGAAACACGAGCATTGGACTTCAGAGTGGTGAAAATCTGTCCTTTGGTATGATGAATAAAAATGTGAGATTTTTGGTTCCAACCGGCGTGTCTTTGTGAGACACAGAGTAGGTGAACGGATGATCTCCGCATGTGTGGTTCCCACCGTGAAGTATGGAGGAGGAGGTGTGATGGCGTGGAGGTGCTTTGCTGGTGACATTGTCTGTGATTTATTTAGAATTTAAGGCACACATAACCAGCATGGATACCACAGCATTCTGCAGCATTACGCCATCCCATCTAATTTGCGCTTAGTGGCACTGTCATTTGTTTTTCAACTGAACAATGACCCAATACACCTCCAGGCTGTGTAAGGGCTATTTGACCAAGAAGGAGAGTGATGGAGTGCTGCATCAGATGACCCAGCCTCCACAATCACCCAAACTCAAACCAATTGAAATGGTTTGGGATGAGTTGGACTGCAGAGTGAAGGAAAAACAGCCAACAAGTGCTCAGCATATGTGGGAACTCCTTTAAGACTGTTGGAAAAGCATTCCTGGTGAAGCTGGTTGAGAGAATGCCAAGTGTGGCTACTTTGAAAAATAAAAAGTATTTTTTGATTTGTTTAACACTTTTTTGGTTACTACATGATTCCATATGTGTTATGTCATAGTTTTGATCTCTTCAATATTATTATGCAATGTAGAAAATAACAAAAAATTAAGAAAAACCCTTGAATGAGTAGGTGTGTCCAAACCTTTGACTGGTACTGTATATTCTTCAAAAATCGATGTGCATTCAGAATGTATTCATACCCCTTGACGTATTCCACATTTTGTTTTGTTACAGGCTGAATTCAAAATGGATTAAATATATGTTTTTCTTACCCATAACACCCCATAATTGTTGTTGGCTGGCACTCGCTTCATATTCGTCGCCAAACCCACTGGCTCCAGGTCATCTATAAGTCTTTGCTAAGTAAAGCCCTGCCTTATCTCAGCTCACTGGTCAACATAGTAGCACGCGCTCCAGCAGGTATATTTCACTGGTCACCCCCAAAGTAAATTCCTACTATGGCCGCCTTTCCTTACAGTTCTCTGCTGCCAATGACTGGAACGAACTGCAAAAAACACTGAAGCTGGAGATGCTTATCTCTCTCACTAACTTTAAGCACCAGCTGTCAGAGCAGCTCACAGATCACTGCACCTGTACATAGCCATCTGTAAATAGCCCATCCAACTACCTCATCCCCATACTGTTATTTCTTTATTTTGCTCCTTTGCACCCCAGTATCTCTACTTGCACATTCATCTTCTGCACATCTATCAATCCAGTGTTTAATTGCTATATTGTAATTATTTCGCCACTATGGCCTATTTATTGCCTTACCTCCCTTATCCTACCTAATTTGCACACACTGCATATAGACTTTTTCTAATGTATTATTGAATGTATGTTTGTTTATTCCATGTGTAAATCTGTGTTGTTGTTTGTGTCGCACTGCTTTGCTATATCTTGGCCAGGTCGCAGTTGTAAATGAGAACTTGTTCTCAACTAGCCTACCTGGTTAAATAAAGGTTATTTATTTTTATTTTTTTGATATAAATGACAAAGTGAAAACATGCTTTTAGAAATGTTTGCAAATGTATTGACAATGAAATACAGAAATATCTTATTCATATACAGTAATTATTCACACCCCTTTGCTATGACACTCCAAATTGAGCTCAGGTTCATCCGATTTCCTTTGAAGTGTAGCTACAACTTGACTGGAGCCCATCTGTGGCCATTTCAATTGTTTGCGCATGGTTTAGAAAGAAACACACCTGTCCATGTAAGAGCAGAAACTATACCATGAAGTCCAAGGAACTGTCTGTAGATCTCTGAGATAGAATTGTGATGAGGTATATATCTGGGGAAGAAATATGGAACTACCCAGACTTTGCCTAGTGCTGTCCCTCCAAACAAACTGAGCAACCGGGCAAGAAGAACCTTGGTCATGGAGTCTCTACAGCACTTAACCAATCTGGGCATTATGGGAGAGACAGAAGCCACTCCTGAGAAAAAGGCACATGACAGCACGCCTGGAATTTGCGAAAAGGCATGTGAAAGGCAAAAGATTCTGTGGTCGGATAAGACAAAATGTAACTCTTTGGCCTGAATGGAAAAAGTTACTTTTGGAGAAAACCAGGCACAGCTCATCACCCGTCAAACGCCATCCCTACCGTGAAGCATGGTGGTGGCAGCATCATTCTATGGGGATGCTTTTCAGCGGCAGGGACTGGGAGACTGGTAAGGATAGAGGGAACAATGAATGGAGTCAAATACAGGTAAATCCTTGATGAGAACCTGCTTCAGAGTGCAAACAACCTTAGACTGGGGTGAAGATTTACATTCCAACAGGACAATGACCCCAAGCATACAGCCAAAGCAACACTGGAATGGCTTCAGAACAAGAATGTGAAAGTCCTTTAGTGTCCCAGCCAAAGCCCAGACTTGAATCCCATTGAAAATATGTGGAAAGACTTGAAGATTGCTGTTCACCGCCGCTCCCCATCTAACTTAACAGAGCTTGAGAAAATCTTAAAGGAAGAATGGGAGAAAATCCCCAAATCCAGATGTGAAAAGCTGATAGACATACGCAAGACTGTATTTGCCGCCGAAGGCGCTTCTACAAAGTATTGGCTCAGGGGTGTGAATACTGATGTAAATTAGATATTTTTGAAAAATATGTTTTCACTTTACAGGGTATTGTGTGTAGATGGGTGAGAGAAAAAAAATAGGTACAGTATTCCATTTTGAATTCAGGCTGTAACACAACAAAATGTGGAATAAGTCAAGGGGTATGAATACTTTCTGAAGGCACTGTATATAATCTATTTAAAAGTCCAAAAATGGATGTAGCAATCTCAGATTGCCCCTTTAACTGAACTGGATTTGGATACAAATGATCCCAAATAGATACAGGAAAGAAAATTGTAGGACAGCGTCTTTCAATTTTTGTTTTTACAAATGTTTTATGCACCACAATATGTATTTATTCTGAGTAAACACACATACTGTAGGTAGGTATGAGTCACTGCATTAACAAATGATTATACATAGACATGCTTATCACAATGAATACATGAATGTGCAGTGATTAATACCACATTGAGGAATTTCAGTCAAGTGTTTTTCTTCACCATAAAATAGAGAGATGAAGAAAGCATCTGTTTGCTGTCATATACATTATACATATACGTTACCTATGGAAATGAACCCTAGTTATAGTCTCAGCATGTTCTATTTCCTCCTGAGCTGGATGGATACGTCAGAACTATTTCCAGAGCCAACAACCAATTATTCAGCACCATGAGCCCTCCCCGGAGCTAAGGTCATCATGTGAGGGCCACTATCATGACCCTACGGTTCGTATTTATTTGCAACTTATTTGCAGAAATTAAACCGTGTATAAAGACTGTGTATATAAAATTGGTTGTGTATAAAACACACTCCAAAACCCATCCACAGAGATAGTATTTTCATTCCTTAGAATAACATTTGTAGACTATTTTTAAAGAATACGTTTTTAAACAGAGGAACCCAGAAATCACCGATAAGCATATTCAAGCAGCAGCATTATAAGGAAGCGCCAGGAAAGCGGTGATCATTAAAAATAATGCTTATCTAAGGGAAAATGTCCAACTTGAAATGTTCTTCTTTCACATTGTCTCCCTTTACATGCAACCGTGCTTGGGCTAGCAGTCTTCTCTCTCCCTCTTTCCCCTCTCTTTCTGAAGAGTTAGATTCGGTGCTCATCACCTTTCTATTGATCACGTATCATTTGCATCTAGGAAAAGATGTGAACTCAGATATTCAAGAGGACGAGGACGATCGCAATGATTTATTCATTTCTAAATCAAAAAAGTGGAAGGTAGATGAGAAGAGAGAGAATCTTCACAGGGAAGCAGGGAGAGAGAGAAGGCAGGCATGCAGTGGAGGGGAGAGGAGACTGCAGGGCACTGAGGCTGGGCTCCTCTTTCACACTAGCCTCCAGGCACGTGGTGTGCAAGTCCTGCTAATTACCAAGGTGAATCATGCTGCCGCTCTCTAATTAGCCAACATGACAATCTAATGGAAACATGCAGGCAGAGCTGGCACACTTAGAGAATCAACTCACAAAGACCCCTCTCTTTTACACTACCCTCCTCTTCCTTCCCCCGTGAATTTCTATACAAATTATATTTCTCAAATAAAAAGGGGGCAGGCTGGTTGAGCTATTGTTCTCCAGTGCAGGTACAGTTTAGAAAGGAAAGAGGTTAAGAGAATATGAGTTGGTCTGGCTGGTCAGGATTTAGCTCTTCTTCTCTCCTCTGTGTGTGTGGTGTTTGTTCCCTAATTGAAACGTGTCCTCAACCCTGCCTCCTCTCCTCTCCCTGTTATCCCGGGAACGGAGGGAGGCTGGCTGGCACCCCGCCACGAGCGTAGCTCAGCGTACCCAATTCCCCTGTCGCAGGAGTCCCAAGGAGTGCTACAGCGCACAAAGAAAAAGTGGTCCTACAGGCTTCTTTTGCAAGAGAAGACGAGCCGCAATCTCCCTCTGAGGCAAATCTCCTTTTTTGTTGTTTTCCTTCTCATTACAGGACTTTGTAATATTCCAAAACACATAGGAACACCAAAGGTATTTTTAAAAGCCTGGTGATTTTTTCTTTATAATATGTCTTGAGGAAAAAAAGAAAGGAAAAAAAACAGAGAAGTTGAAACTCCAGACAACAAAGCAACAAATAAAACAAAAAATAGTGCTAGTGTGGACTATTTAGTTGGTTGTGCATATTGAGGAGTTAATCAAAACAGATCTTCATTCTGAAATAATTAAATGAACAATTAAATAGCCCCGCTTTGATCTTTCAAACAACACTGATGAAACACTTCAACAATGGGAAATATTTGAGAAGACCTGTGGATATCTGATATTTGCATGTATCTACATACACATTTGTAACAACCACTAAGAGGTTAGAGGTACTTAACCTCACTGTTTTTCCTGTAGTAGAACACAATCTTCCATGTACAGAGACTCTCAAAGAGCATATTTTAAAAGCCAAACGTAAAAGTTCAATGAAACGGAGAGATTTTCTGCCATGTTTTGGTCCTTACAGTATATCACCAAATGTCAGCGCTTTGTTAACTAGCCCAAACTGGCTTCATAATCATAGTGATTATTCTGACAGGCTTTAGCCCTGAGCATGCCTAACAGCGAGCACTCTACAATGGGTACAATGATGGGTTCTGTGGGGCCAAGCAATGAGAGGCCGTGAACCACAGATACAACAGACACAAAAGTAGTAATAAATGCATGGCACTGTAGCCTTGTCCTCTGACACCTCTGACAATAGAGGAGAAATAGCGCTGCATGACGGGGCCTGTTGCACAAGCGCCTTTACAGGCTAAATGTGACCTGGTCATCTGTGGGGGATGCTGGGGAAATCATGAACATGTGTCTTAGAGCCAATGATGTCTTGGAGCACATTGGTTACATCCAGAGGTTATAATTAAAATAAGTTGGCTAAATCTACAATATCTCTTGATGGAGGTGGGAAGAGAAAAATGTAAAAATGTTCACCAGTGTTTCTATGTCATGTTGATGCTACTGACTCCAAGTCAATCCAGTAATACACTATGTGGATGTATGTAGATGTTTATGCATCTGGCTAGGACATACTGTACATATAACGCCTCTTGCTTTTAATTGGTGCCATACAAGGTTGAGAGTTGAGCGAGGGCAGAATTCATTGCTGCGTGGTTCAAGACATTTCATGATCAATCCTGGTGTGCAAACGAGGCAAGAAAAAACTCCCTCTGAACGCCCGAGGAGGAAAAATATTTGAGGAAAATTATTCTAACAAAAAGCTGAGAGATTCCCATTGGACAGCTCTCAGTTTCACACGGGTCTGAAATCACTCTGAGGTAAAGTGGAGCAACGCTGCAAGGACACAGATCCGACTGTCTGGATGAGAAGAGAGAGGAAGGGAAGACAGGGGCTCCCACATCTCACCACCCGCACCCCAACACCCCCTCAGCCCCCCTCTGGCCTGGAACCGGCCCTGCTCGTGATGCATTCAGAGCAACCAAGAGCTGTCTTAACAACAGTCTCACTGACAGTCTTTATAGTCAAAGACACAAACTGTATAGTGATATGCCTCTAAATACTCTGGCTATGTTCAATTCTTGTGGAGGATCATCTTTATGTAAAACAGTCTTGGATAGCAGCTGGGCGTGCAGGCTTTCATTCCAGCCCTGCAGAAACACACCTGCTTAGCTAATCATGTCCAGACTGAAGACCATGATTAGTTGATTATTTAAAATCAGGTGTGTTTGAGGAAGGAACAAAAGACAGGCTTCTGTGTCCAACTGTCCATCCCCTGATATTCCTCTGCATCAACATGTCACCTGATGATGCCAAAGTTCACCTCTTTCAATTCCTATTTTGCCAGGAAGTTTATCATAGGTGTATCAAGCTGTGATAAGTCTGTAACCCATTTTACAACTATTTCAATTATCTATATGTTTCTTTTAGTGGGAAACCTGACGCAAAAAGCTTTGCACTCAGCCTTGGCATTGCATGTGGCGTATAAAATATAATTGGGCTTTTCCAATAACACATTTACCATCAATTATTTATGGTTTTCGACAAATTAGATTCTGAAGCCATGGCCCGAAACATCAATGACCTGCATTTCTTAGCTGGTTTGATCGAGAATGAAATTAGGAGGATAAGTGCCATCATCAAAGTAAAAGCCTGTCCTTACAAAGGCAACAAATTCTAGGGAAACCATTTATCCCAATCAGCTGACAGACGTTTGACCGACTCCTCCCAACCAATCATAGGCTAAAAGCCAGAACCATCCCACTGGGAACAAACTGGTTGAATCAACGTTATTTGTCAACGTATTGTGACGTGGAATCTACGTGGAAAATAAAAATACATTGAATTTGAAAAAAGTAATCAACTCTTATTTTGAGGGTAAAATTTCAACCACGGGATTATGTTACCATGGTAACCAAATTGCAACATAGACAAACCTTGTATAAAATATGTTGAATTTGCACCTTTAAAACTACGTCAGATCTTCAACGTTATATCCACTTTCAGACAAAAAACTATAGGCTGGGCAGCACTTCCTACAAGATAATTGATCTATCTACAGGTACCCTTTGGTCTCCCATCCAGGGTTTTAACTGAGCCCAGCCCTGATAAACTTTGATATTTGTCACTGACTATTACCAATGTGATATCATGAGAACGATTGTCGAGGGATCTCCACTTAAAAACAAAATAGATTCACTGTTGC
Source organism: Salvelinus fontinalis (assembly GCF_029448725.1). Lineage (NCBI taxonomy): Eukaryota > Metazoa > Chordata > Actinopteri > Salmoniformes > Salmonidae > Salvelinus > Salvelinus fontinalis. Next base: position 77,100,867 of record NC_074668.1, read on the forward strand.
TATTGAAGTCATTCCAAAGGGAAGGTTTAACAGAGCAAAATAAATGTGACCAAATCAGTTAAAGAATAGGACTAAATCAAATCAAACTTTATTTAAAGTGCATTTAAAGTTTGATTTGAATTAGTCCATTTCTTTCACTTAGATTTTTGGTTGAGATGGAGATGTGAATCCAACATATGAATTATTCATTTGTAGACAAACTGGAATTAAAGCCAGACTACATCAGCGGCACAGAGAAGAAACGATCCAAGCAGAAGATAAATCTCCTTCAAATGTTAAAATTTGGTTGCACTGACAAGCAAAAACATTTCAATATCACTTCTGAAATACAATACATTTAGCCTATTAACAAGTTAACAAATGATACAGTATGTTGAATTCCCATCTCCAACTCAACCAAAAATAAAAGTTAAAGGATGGGATTAAGCCGGTGGTTCAGATGAAACTATCCAAGCAGTAGATACATCTCCTTCAAATGTTGATTGCATTGTCAACCAACCACAATTCAAAATTACTGTTGTAATAGCCTAAATATAATTAAATATCTTACAAGCTAATGTAACATTAAACCTTAAAATGAGTAACACATCCATGGCCTCATTTTCAGGTTACTGTAAGTAAAAATGACTTCTTATGTGTTCATAAAAAGAATGCATAGGTCGTTGCAGGTTTGTGGAGATTTTTACAATTGCTGTAATAATCTCGAACAGCATTAATCACTTGCGCCATATATTAATATTGTAATTTCAACTGTAGCCCAGGTTGTTTGGTTCTGCAATTAGATGAAGCACTGTGATAACACATTAATCGGTTGTATTAATACAAAACAACATTTCTGACATTGTATTCCCTTTTAAACTTAGTTGTGCTTTTAGTGGTTGAGTGATATACTGTACATTTGGGCGACAACTAAAAACAAGACATTGTTTTTCTATTGGAATTTGGTTGTGCTTTAGATGGTTGAAAGCAGAGTGATACCACATTGGTAATTCAACTAACTCTTTTTGACTGGGTGAATATAGGTTGTAATCTCATTGATCAACGTCTCAACCAAATATTACCAAGTTATCCACGTTGAAATGACGTGATGTGACCAATGGGATGTGAGGTCCTGGGGATGATGAGTTTAGACCAGAGAGAGTCTTCCTCTCTCCTCTCCCTGCCTCCAGACGGAGTTCTGATGATGAATCTATGGCCGCAGTGTGTCTGACACTGTGATGTATGTAGGTCTGGTCCACTCCCCCCACCACCCCTCTCTCAGTGCTGAGAGGACCTGATGATGAGGCACTGCCTCACCTCCTGCCTCAGTGGGATTTCAGACAGAGCACACAGACCTCACCAAAAAAGAAAAAAATGAGGAATACTCGTTTTGGCCATTGATTTTCACTGGGGGCATTTCTAAAATAGCCCATCTGACCTTTTGGGGCGAATGTTTCTGAATGGAGGAAACAGGGGCGCTACACACGTTTGGCCTTATGCCTTTTGCTATCTGCCTGGGCGGTACTGAAGGCTGACGGGGAAGGGGGATGGATTAGGTTGAGGTGGAAACTGGAGAGGTCTGATAGAGGCCACATGGGGCCAAGGCTGCCATCACACTACCAGAGTATGTGTCTCTATCATACACATGCTATCATCCCACTCTGACTGGGTTTAATTCATCTGTAAGCGCCTCAATAAAGTTCCCCAACAACACCTCACTGTTCCCTCCCAATATACCACACCTGCCTTTACAAACAAATCAGGCGCCAACTCAATTTCAAACACATTTCTTGGAACAAGTATAACTGTCATAGAAAATTATTTTTGGAGAGAGGGGTGGCAGGATTGTCCACCCGTCCGTCCGTTGCCTGGAAGAGCAGCTCAGCCTCATTATCCTGATGACATTTGTGCAGATGTGCTGAATGAGGAGTCGCCACCGACAGACTCCCTCTGCGGTAACCGTGGTGACACAAACAGCTAGCTCTGTCCCCTTGAGCCAGTCAGGTGATGAAAACCAGAGAGGCACAGGACTGAGAAACGACGGCCATTACGCAAAAAAAGAGAGAAGGTGGGACGAAAAAAACAGTGAAAAAAAATTCCCCCTGTAGTGGTGTCATCCCTGACTGTCGTACTGAACATTACATAAAGTAACAATTTCACCCCCCCTCCCTCCCTCTGCTCCTTCTGAAATTCTAAAATGAAAATGAGAATGTGCGCGTGCCGCGTTTCTTTCTCAGGAGATAATCTGGCCCCATCCAGATGATGAGCGGCCTGCCACTTAACGGGGAGGAGATCCACTTTGATCACACCGCCCCGGGGCGAACCTATCGCAGCAGAGCCTATTACACTGCCTCATTTGCATATGCAGCTAGGGCTTATGGGGAGGCTGAGATCTAGTCTCAAGGTTCTAAACGAATGAACAGAGCCAAGGAAAAGCACCACTTCACCTCACACTGGTGTGGTGGTAGTGTAAGATCTCTTTACAGAGAGCAGAGTGGAGGAGAGAAGATCCCCATTCTAATGTCCATAGCATACCATTTGGAATGCATGTCCAATACATTGCTTCATACTAAGTGGTACACTAGTATGGACATAGAATTGAAATGGGGCTAAGCAGCTCTATGTTGCTAGAGATCTACCATGGTCTACAGTGCCTTCAGAAAGTATTCACACTCCTTAACCTTTTCCACGTTCTGTTGTGTTACATTGTAAATTTAAAATGTATTAAATTGAGATTTATTTGGTCACTGGCCTATCCACGATAGCCCATAATGTGAACGTGTAATTATGTTTTTAGAATATATTTTTTTACAAATGAAAAGCTAAGTCAATAAGAATTGAACCCCTTCGTTATGGTAAGCCTAAATAAGTTCAGGAATAAAAATTGCATACAATAATACTGTTTAATATGATATTGAAATGACTACCTAATCTCTGTAACCCACACTTACAATTATCTGTAAGATCACTCAGTCAAGCAGTGCATTTCAAACACAGACTAAATTACAAAGACCAATGAGAGGAAGGAAACCGATCAGCGATTTCACCATGAGGCCAACGGTGACTTTAAAACAGTTACAGAGTTTAATGGTTGTGATAGGAGAAAACTGAGGATGGATCAACAACATTGTAGTTACTCCTAAATACCTACCTAATTTACAGAGTGAAAAGAAGGAAGCCTGTACAGAATAAAAATATTCCAAAACGTGCATCCTGTTTGCAACAAGGCACTAAAGTAATACCGCAAAAAAAGTGGCAAAGCAATTAAAAATGCAAAATGTTATGTTTGCTGAAAATCCAATACAACACATTACTGACTACCACTCTCCATATTTTCAAGCATAGTGGTGGCTGCATCATGTTATGGGTATGCTTGTAATTGCTAAGGACTTGTGAGTTTTACAGGATAAAAAATAAATGAAATGGAGCTAAGCACAGGCAAAATCCTAGAGGAAACCTGGTTCAGTCTGCTTTCCACTAGACACTGGGAGATGAATTCACCTTTCAGCAGGACAATAACGTAAAACACAAGGCCAAATCTGCACTGGAGTTGCTTACCAAGAAGACAGTGAATGAGAGGCCGAGTTAAACGTTTGACTTAAATCTACTTGAAAATCTATGGCAAGACCTGAAAATGGTTCTCTAGCAATGATCAATAACCAATTTGACAGAGTTTTGAGAATTTTGAAAAGAATAATGGGAAAATGTTGCGCAATCCAGGTGTGGAAAGCACTTAGAGACTTACTCAGAAAGACTCCCAGCTGTAATCTCTGTCAGGTGCTTCTACAAAATATTGAGTCATGGGTGAGAATACTTATGTAAATTAGATATTTCTGTATTTAATTTTCAATACATTTGAAAATAATTCTAAAAACCCGTTTTCACTTCGTCATTATTGGGTATTGTGTGCAGACGGATGAGAAAAACATTATATTTAATCCAGTTTGAATTCAGGCTGTAACAACAAAATGTGGAATAAGTCAAGGGGTATGAATACTTTCTGAAGACACTGTAGCTGTACAGAGTGTTTATGCTCTTACTCTTCCTTTCAATAATCACAAGTCATTTTTTGCTCTTCCGGTTTCAACATACTACATCAGGTGTCGATTAACATGAACACATACCAACTTCATCGTAGCCAAACTATTTCACGAAATTAACAAACCGCAAAGAAGAAGAGTGGTCTACTTTTTGGGATCCACATGATCCCCATATAGAAATGTCTATTTGTTTAGAAAATTGGGAGACTAAAACAACTCAATTTAACAAATAAGAACATTCGCTTCCTACTTTATTTCTGATATTTCCCATTTGTGCGCCTACAGTGCCAAAGCCATTTCAATGTTTTAAACTAAAATGTATACATAACTGTGACAGTAAACATTTTTCAATCAGCCTTTACATTGCAAATGGCTCTACGGAAAGTGCTATGGTGAATATTAAACCGGTACTCACAACACTGATATGCTCACCCAATCTATCTCTTTGAAAGAGCCATGCACAATGAACAGCAGTCTCCAAAATGTTATCGGGAGCCAAAAAAAGAGAGAGGGAGAGAGAGAGAAAGAAAGAGAGAGAGAGAGAAAGAGAGAGAGAGAGAAAGAGAGAGAAAGAAAGAGAGAGAAAGAAAGAGAGAAAAAGAGAGAGAGAAAAAGAGAGAGAGAGAGAGAGAGAGAGAGAGAGAGAGAGAGAGAGAGAGAGAGAGAGAGAGAGAGAGAGAGAGAGAGAGAGAGAGAGAGAGAGAAAAGAGGAAGAGGATCTCTTTGGTGTGGTGTCTCTGTTCTATAGAAACCACTTTTCCAAACGAGCCGGACATCAATCAGCACAAATAATTCCTACAACTTTTTAAGTCAGACCTTTAAATGGCATTACATATGTAGCAAGGCATGAAAAATTTATATGTTGAAGTCTTGGGAAAATGTCAAGGGTAATGATCTCCAGCACAGCGCTTACCTCCTTAGCTTTTTGTTTCAGCCGAGCCTGCTCTGGGTCCTCTTGCCTGGAGCGACTCTGCAGAGTTAGGGGGGGGGGACACAGGTTAACAGCTGGTTTAAGGACCCCCTCATCTGTTGCAGCCACCACAAAAATAGTACAAAATGGGAACAGGATACAAGGTGTCAAGGACATCGTATTTGGATTCATAGAAGTGCTATTGAGCGCCCGAGGCCAGTGCCCTTTAAACCTGCGCCAAATCCCGCCGTAAATAAGCTGCTGGAGGGAAATTCTAATCAAAGGAGGTTATTAAAAATTCTGCGCGAGCCAGCAGAGCACACAGGGCCGGGAGAATGTGCTCAAACTCAGAAAGTCACAGGCACTCTGTCTGTCTGTCCCTCTTTTGTTCCAGTGCCATTGCTCTCTCTGTGTGTGTGTGTGTGTGTGTGTGTGTGTGTGTGTGTGTGTGTGTGTGTGTGTGTGTGTGTGTGTGTGTGTGTGTGTGTGTGTGTGTGTGTGTGTGTGTGTGTGTGTGTGTGTGTGTGTGTGTGTGTGTGTGTGTGTGTGTGTGTGTGTGTGTGTGTGTGTGTGTGTGTGTGTGGATCTCTCTAGAGTCAGGACCAGAGTACACAGTACTGGAGCGCCACTGTAATTAGTCAGTGAGAGCTGAGCTGCCTGTGCAGCTTGTACCTGTCTGTGTGAGCTGTTAACCACAGGGCTTCCAATTAACCATACAAGGACTCTTCTAAAAGCTCACTGTTAGTGGCACCCTGCCAGATCACCACACTATCACAGTACTAGCCTACTGTAGCTATCAGAGACGCAGTGTACTTCTTCTATGAAAGAAAGATAGATACACTGTTGAATGCTCCCACAGTTTTATTGTACAACGTTTCGACCCGTAGGTCTTCCTCTATGCTATGGTAATACAGGCAGCTAACAGTGCGGGAATCATTTTATAAAAAATGGACTTCCTGTTTAACTAGCATAAATTAATTTAGCTTGAATGAAGGTTAGGGATATGACTAGAAATAGTCCAATGTGTCTTTAACATAGCCTAACCTCTCTAAGAGCATGGTCATCCCGGTGGTGTTAAAGACTACTTCATTAATATCTCTGAACGTGATGCTCCTCCTGATGTTTCTTTTTTCTACTATAAGCAATCAAATGCTATTTGCCTTCAGTGGTGCTGGAACGCAAGAGTCTAGCTACCCGTGCCCTGGCTCCCTCCCTCCATCCCGCCTTCATGAACAGATGCAGTCGTCTTGCCCTACTCCTTGCTAATTGGCTTTAAATATATCAGGCGGTTCACGTACTGGTCGGTATCTCAACTAAAACGACTGCATTTGCCCTCCAGTCGGCCGGAGCATCCCTGAGTCATATTTTAAATGGACGGAGGAGTGGATTATTTTAGTAGATTCTTATTTAAGAGGTCAAGTTATAAGGGAGCCCCAGCGTGGAGCCTGGCTGTCAGCAAGGAGAAAACATGGACTGTTTACAAAGGGCCATGGGGGTCTCTCTCTCTCTCTCTCTCTCTCTCTCTCTCTCTCTCTCTCTCTCTCTCTCTCTCTCTCTCTCTCTCTCTCCTCTCTCTCTCTCTCTCCTCTCTCCTCTCTCTCTCTCTCTCTCTCTCTCTCTCTCTCCCTCTCCTCTCTCTCTCTCTCTCTCTCTCTCTCTCTCTCTCTCTCTCTCTCTCTCTCTCTCTCTCTCCTCTCTCTCTCTGTCTCTCTCTCTCTCTCTCTCTCTCTCTCTCTCTCTCTCTCTCTCATATACCAGTTAGAAACTGAAATATACTGTAGGAAGTGTATAGTGGAAATCAGATTAATTAATGTGCCACCCTCCTATGACATAATAATGAGCCCAGACAATACACATTGCATATTAGTTATACAGTTATACCAAAGATTTTTTCAGGTGTGATAAACTGATGTTAAGTAAAACTTACTGTCATATACTCCTTCTAAAGACACTTACAGTTAGGCCCTGAGATTGCATCTTTTAAAATAACAAAATAAAGCTTGGTGCTTAAAACCTGTTGAGGACAGAGGGCACTGTTTTCACTTTGGGGGAAAATTGTGCCAAATTTAAACGGCCTCGTACTCAATTCTTGCTCGTACAATATGCATATTATTATTACTATTGGATAGAAAACTCTCTAGTTTCTAAAACCATTTGAATTATATCTGTGAGTAAAACAGAACTCCTTTTGCAGCAAACTTCCTGACAGGAAGTGGAAAATCTGAAATCGATGCACTGTTCTAGGGGCTGCCTATTCAAGTCCTTGATATTTATTAGTTTAGATGCACTTCATACGTCTTCCACTAGATGTCGACAAGCAGTGAGAGAAGAAATTGAGTGTGTAACTTGATCTGGGCTCGAATAATAGCTCTTGGCATGACGTGTCACCAGTTTCCTGTTTTCTGGAGAGCGAGAGAAGGGAACTGGACTTGCCTTCTGATAAGCTGTCGTTTTGGACGACTAATATCTCCGGCTTTGATTTTATTTGATACATGTGACAATATCATCGTAAAGTATGTTTTTTCAATATAGTTTAATCAGATTATTGAAATTTTTTCGGGAGTTTTGCCGTGTTCCGTTCTCTGAGTTTGTTGACGATGGAGAGATTCGCGCCACTTGGCAAGTGTGCTTGCTAAATCGAGAGGGAAAAAGGCTGTTCGAAAACCAAACAACGATTGTTCTGGACAAAGGACCCCTTGTACAACATTCTGATGGAAGATCAGCAAAAGTAGGACCCATTTTATGATGTTATTTCATATATCTGTCGTACATGTGAACTAGTAGTTTGCGGCCAGGTTTTGGGCACGCTCTCGCCATAACGTAAACTGCATATCGTAATGAAGTTATTTTTAGAATTCTAACACGGCGATTGCATTAAGAACTAGTGTATCTATCATTTCCTATACAACATGTATTTTTTTGTTATGTTTATGAATAGTTATTTGGTCAGAATATGTGTGTCAGAAAAAGTGTCCGAAAAATATCCGGACGTTGTGGGAAAAAGATGCTACGTTAGCACAATGTATAACCACTGATTTCAGCTCTAAATATGCAAATTTTCGAACAAAACATAAGTGTATGTATAACCTGATGTTATAGGACTATCATCTGATGAAGCTTATCAAGGTTAGTCAAAAATTATATATCTTGCTGGTTTATTCGCTATCGCTAACGTGCCTATTGCTATCGCTAACGTGCCTTGATGAATGAATGCGGTAGTGTGGTAGGCTATTGTAGTAAGCTAATATAATGCTATATTGTGTTTTCGCTGTAAAACACTTAAAAAAATCGGAAATATTGACTGGATTCACAAGATGTTTGTCTTTAATTTGCTGTACACCATCGATTTTTTCAGAAATGTTTTATGATGAGTATTTAGGTATTTGAATTTGGTGTCTGTAATTATTCTGGCTGGTTTCGGGGCAATTTCTGATTGTAGCTGCAATGTACACTATGATTTATACCTGAAATATGCAAATTTTTCGAACAAAACATAGATTTATTGAATAACATGTTATAAGACTGTCATCTGATGAAGTTGTTTGTTGGTTAGTTTGGTTGGTTCTTGGTTAGTTAGATTGGCTTTGTGCATGCTACCTGTGCTGTGAAAAATGTCTGTCCTTTTTTGTATTTGGTGGTGAGCTAACATAAATATATGTGGTGTTTTCGCTGTAAAACATTTAAAAAATCGGACATGTTGACTGGATTCACAAGATGTGTATCTTTCATTTGCTGTATTGGACTTGTTAATGTGTGAAAGTTAAATATTTCTAAAAAATATCTTTGGAATTTCAACCTCTGCCTTTTCAGTGGAATGTGGGAGGAGTTCCGCTGGCGGAACGCCAGAGCCAGACAGGTTAACAGCTTTGCTGTCAAGGCAGTAGTTTCCTAACTACCAACTATAACAGCGGCAAGGCGGGTCATTGTTCATCAGTCTGACTATTTCTAATGTCCTGGCAGGGCCAGACCATAACAATGCTGTTAACACAGGGAAGTGGTAATGCAATCAGCTGTGGGACATTGTCTCTGTTGAAGATGTATTAAATGAAGCAAGCTTCTCTCTAATGTCTCACCGTGGGGCATTTCCCTTCAAAACACCTTCTATTGGTGGTGACAGTATTGAACCTTTGCATCATACTGTATGTCTAATGAATTATGTACCTGTCTTATTTGATAGATTGTATGAAGTAAGTGAGAATTTATTCAAGTCATTTCACAATCTATTACAAGTTAAGTGTGTGCAAGAAGTGTTTACACCAGTCTCAACAGTCTGAGTGTGACTGGATGGACACACATGAGTGTGCAGAGACTGCCTAGATGCAATTCATCTGTTCTGAGACTGTAAGGCTCTCTGAGGCTCCCCTGCCCACTACTGTTGAAGCTGGTTGTCCTGAGTACTGAGATGGCTGACACGACACGCTTTTAGCTCTGGGCGTGTCAGCAGGTATGTGAGGAGGATCAGATCAGAGGACTGTATAGAGTTCCACAGTGGTTCCTCTGCTTGTTGTGTTTGGGGACAATGAGAGGACAAAGGAGCCCTAGAGCGAGGGGGTGGGAGAACACACTGAGGTCACTCTACGGAGGGCGCAATCGGTTTCATCTGTTAGCTAGGGCCTGGGCAGGAACAGCGAAGACACCACACTGCCCTAGACACTGACAAGGAACACACACCACACTACCTTACACACTACCTTACACACCACCTTACACACCACCTTACACACCACCTTACACACTACCTTACACACTACCTTACACACTACCTTACACACTACCTTACACACTACCTTACACACTACCTTACACACTACCTTACACACCACCTTACACACCACCTTACACACCACCTTACACACCACCTTACACACCACCTTACACACTACCTTACACACTACCTTACACACTACCTTACACACCACCTTACACACCACCTTACACACCACCTTACACACCACCTTACACACTACCTTACACACTACCTTACACACTACCTTACACACCACCTTACACACCACCTTACACACCACCTTACACACCACCTTACACACCACCTTACACACTACCTTACACACCACCTTACACACCACCTTACACACCACCTTACACACCACCTTACACACCACCTTACACACCACCTTACACACCACCTTACACACCACCTTACACACCACCTTACACACCACCTTACACACCACCCTACACACCACCTTACACACCACCCTACACACCACCTTACACACCACCTTACACACCACCTTACACACCACCTTACACACCACCTTACACACAAGTAACACACACAATAGCAACAGAGCTACAGTCCCTACACTGGCCTTCATGGTGTATTAGGTAGGCTTGGAAAAGGGGTACCTGAAACTGGTAAGATTTCAGCGTATTGCTAAATTGGGCTAAAGATCAGGATTGAATGTGAAAACACTTCATTGACTGTGTGGTTGTAACTAAAAGGGATATATGCCGTTATAACAAGAAGGCGACTAGGACTTACTTTAGCTGCTTTGAGTAGGATCTCTCTCTCCTGTTCATCCTTCCTTTGCTTCTCTATCCTCTCCAGCTGCTCAAAGAACTTTAGCTGCGACCGCACGTCTGCCGACTGCTCATACCCCTCCTCATCCTGCAGAGAGACAGAGAGGGGGGAAGAAAGAAAAAGAGAGTGAGTGGAGGAAAAATAACTTAAGACCCTAAGAAGATCTAATTTTAACCACAAGTTTGGATAAACATATTACTACAACTTTAGACACCTCGTCTCTCTCAACCACCAGTTTGGTTAACTAATCACAACTTTTCTTTGTTTACACGTATCACCGCTTCTCGTTGTGTTAAATATGTTGTTCTGCACTTGGGAGATGGGAAGATGAGACAAGTTTCAGAAGGAAAACAAAGTTTGTGGGTCATCAAAAAGTTAATATGACAATTGTTTATTCCCTGTGTGTGTCTCTGTCTCTCTGTTCTCCCCCAAAACCCTTTATCAGTTTCTCTCACTCTATCTCCCTCTCTGTGGCGATGTGAGGAGCTGGGTGGCAGAGCAGAGTGGAGTGACATCTGAGGGTTTGTCACCACGCGCACGTCTCTCTCATCCTTCCTCCTTTGTTCAGAGCTGAGCCTGCACTCCTCTCCTCCTCCGTAACTCAGTCGAGCCGTGCTCTCTCTTTCAGGCCGCCCGCCCGGTTGGTTTTTTCGCTGATGTCAACAGAGTGGCTTCACAGAGACGAGGAGACTTCACGCATCTAACACGCCTCATTTACAAACCGCAAAAAAGACTAAACAAGACAGGGACAGCTGTAGCCCACCACCCCTCTCCTCTGCCTCACATACACACAGGAAAACAGCTTTCAAAGTTGCTATGTTTTTTGCTTTCTTTTACAAGGAGCAGAGTTGAATTGACTTTATTGTAAACCAATTAAACGTAGTTACATTGCTATATTCAAGGCTAAAAGTTAATGTCACACATGCTGGTGTGCCAGACAGAGGCCTGCAAAAGATCTATCAGGTATATTTCAAGTTTTGAAGAATATGTTTCTGTGGAAACTGTGCTATGGTGTTTATCACTTAAGTGTAAAAAGCGCCCACCTCCTCATAGGTATGTCTGTCTCTGGCACAACTACTTACTTTACCGCCGTCCATCCTGTGCTGTGCGATGGAGGAGACCTTCTCCAGCACAGTGCGGAGTCGGGACTGGGTAGCGTGGGAGATGAAGTTCACAGCCTCCATAGGAACCTCTGACACGCCAAACTTCTTAGCTTAGGGTCACAGACAGACAGAAGGACTCCAACATTAATACACGCTGATCTCCCCAAATCCCAGTCTGAAAAGGCTTTTCATACTACTGAACCAAGCTGAGCCGAACCAAACCAAGCTGTAATGAGCTGGCCTGGTTCCACATCCACCATAGTTGTTGGAACTGCGCTAAAAAGGACAAAGCAAAACATTTGAGCCAGCACAGTTTGGTTGGCCAACCTTAACTTTAAAGGATCATTTCGACTAGTTTTCTGGCAGTAAACAGTTTGTGAAGTCATAATTCAGAGGACAGAGTTTAGGAGGTTAGGATCTGTGTTTCTTCCTTTTTAATATTCCATTAACAGAATGTTCTCTCTGGTACACTTTTAAGTAAACCACACCAATTATTTAAATCAGCCGTACTGTACACACATCTTTTCCCGGTCTAACATCTCGAAAGGATCGAGATCCGTATAAGCCTGATAATTAGTGTGAAAATTCAAAAACATTTTCTCTGGTTCGTAAGCGATGTCAAAAGGTAAAACACTAAAGGCTTCCACTCTCCTACAAACTGAGATATTTAAGGCAAAGAAAGCCAAGTTCTCTATGAAATAAATACCTTCCTCAATGTACAATGTAGTCCACACCAGCCCCTCACTTAGGACTATAGGAGAGTCTAAACAGCATTGAATTGCTTTAGTGTTAGTTTCCAACCACCTTAACAGGCTTTATTTTGTACTGTTTTTACTGGTAATCTCATCTGCCCTTAAATAGAGAAAAGTGAACTTTCTGCACTGAACACGAGTGAGTCTCTTTGGAGTTGAGTACTTCTGTATGCGTCTCTGCAGAATTGGACCTCTGAGGTACCAGTGCACATTTACTTTGAGAGGCTATTCTCGAGAACTCCAGCTGTGCATATGTTCTAGGCCCTGGGAGTCAGGAGGGAGTTGCTGCTTGCAGTTTATGGCTCAAGGACAAGCCTGAAGAACGATGGGGAGGGGGAGAGAGAAGAGAGATAGAAAGAGAGAAGGGGGGTGAGAGGAGAGAGAGATATGGGAAGAGAAAGAGAGAGAAAATAGGAGAAAGAAAGAAAGAAACAAGGAGAGAGAAACAAGCTCCTCCCAATCTGTGTGTGGACATTCTGAAAGACACAGGGTTCCCTGGTCCTCACCGGGTCTGAATTTACCCTGCTCCACTGTACATCTCCCTGTCCAGTGGAGGCAGCAGAGAGCAGAGAGGGCAGCATGAAGCAGAGGGGTGAGTCAGGGCTGTGTACCACTGTGTGAGGAGGACCACATCCCCACTAGCCTCTGATTGAGCAGAGTTGGCAGGCTGGGGAGCCTCCCTTGGTTCTGCTGCCAGCTGAGAGTTCTCCACAGCCCATCACTGACACAACAAAGCCGCCCAAGTGCCACTTCCCCAGCAGGGGGCACCATGGCCTCCCACCCACCCGGCCCCCGCACAGCACCAAGCCCCCAGAACAAGATTTACATTTTTAACCCCTCCTCCCCAAGGCGACGGGATAACAACCTCACCAATGTACCGTCTAACAGCACATGACCTCTGGGCCTCATTGTCAACGTCACCGTGGATACTTAATTGAGGTATAACAGGAAGAAACGTCTTAGCACTGAAACTCCCTGTTGTGCTTGAATTCTATTCTACTGTGTGATTTATAATGCAACGTGTACTCAATACTTAGTTGTTTATGGTAATATACCGTGTATCAACTCAGATTCACAAATAGGACAGTATCTGAATGTGGAGATTACAATCAAAAGACAGAAGAAGAACAAAATCAAGTCTTGTAACTCTCTTCCTTCAGTCCACAGGACAATCTGACAAGCAGCCTTCAAAAGACAGCTCTATAAAGTATTTATGTCAGGGCCTGGGGTCTAGTAAGTTCAGACAGACACTGAAGAATTCATTAACGGAGGTGAAAGAACTGTTAAGTGCATCAAGTTTAAAACGAGGGAGGCCAGAAAGGAGCGTCTGCTCGGGCCTGGCCTGCAACATCCCATCAGGGGAAGTAAATCAAACTGTCTGTCTTTAGTGATGACACTACAGATGCAGAAACAACAAGGAGAATAGAAGAAAACACAAAGCTAACAGATAGATTGATACACACACAGACAGGGGTCTGGCCTATATTTTCTAAACCAACACACGTTTGAAGGAACATGATTCTGTTTGGTACACATGTTCATGAATAAATTCAAGATAAATCTGAAGATAATAATCACTATGATGAAAATGAAGACCAGCATCATTGGCAACACTTGATGATTATGGAATGATTATTATGGACCTGGATTTAATACTAACCGTGAAGACAACGATACTGTACATGATTCCACCTCAATTCTCTATGATTTAATGACTTTAAAGACTTACTGTGTATGCAACTTCTATTGTTCTATTGCTGTGAACAAGGCCTCATTATCATACACTATATGGGTAGTCTTTAGAGGTTTCTCTAGTGAGGGTGTCATAATGTACTATAACGTACTGTAGTAGTGTACTGTCCGTACCTGTCTCCAGGATGCGTCTGTGTAACAGGCCCGGGTGAAGGAAGGCCTCATCTTTACAGGAGCGGATGTGTGTTCCCACCAGCTCAGAGTTGGTGGCCAGGATACGAGCGCTCTCTTCATTCAGGTTCACCCCCGCCATGGAGGCCACATCGTTAATGTCATCATCATCCCTGAAAACAAATAGATGGAGGATTCATTTTCAGATGTAGTTTGTTTTTGCAAACTTGTAGTGTATTTGAGTTTTAAAAATAAATCTAAAATTGTAATTTCCACTTAGAAATGTCAGACTTGTTTTGCCCTCATGGAAAATGTATCAAGCCCTACAAAAATGGCAATGATTTATAATCCACATAATAATTCACATGTCCTGTTGCTGCAGGACTATTTTCCTGCTGTAGCAAACTGGCTCAAATTAAGATCCTACATATGTACATTAGCTCTTACAACAATGTCTGTATAAAACAATACTATATGTCTCCTTTTTACAGTATTAGTTTAAATGTCCCTATAGACAATTACAGAGCTGTTCCTGTGGACAACTGACAGATTATCTCATGTCATTCAAGGTGTAATCGTACAGGGAATGTAGTGTATGCACTTGCATTGTTATGATTCAGAGGTGTATAAGCTGCTCATAATAATACACCATTTGAATAGGTGTTATTCCATCCATTTGAGTCAGCATATAGTAGGATTGACAACGTTTGGATGGCGGGGAGCTGGGTAAGGATGCACAGGAGGATTGGAACTGCTGTGTGATGAATCTGGCAATATACTAATATCAACAAACACTGTATACAGACCACTCTGCTGAGAACAGCAATATCGTCCAGTACTAGTCCAGTGGAAATATCCACCACCATTTTGATTCACAACACGAGCTGGCTTCTCAATACATTGGTCATTTTCTTACATTTTAGCTTTTTTAGAATTCATACATAGGTTTGGATCAGTAAAATGTATTAGATATCGTATTTGAGGTAAACAGTAAGAAGGGGATAAAGGACCAAGAAGACCCATTGGGGTCAAGGTCCTCCCCAAGGATGACCATCATTAAAAGAATGGAGTGTCTGACCCAAACAGTTCTCCTTTAATTTGAGGTGTTGGGTGAATCTGAAATTGACAGTCGCAAGGCCTAAATCCTCTTTCCAGTCTCTATGAGTGAGTGCTAATGACTACTGTACCCTAACAGGGGAACGAATGCTGTGGTAACCTGGTTGTGGCTGGCAATGCCCTGAGCTCATCATCCATGGAAATTCTGCCTCCCTCCATCGCCCGCTGGGCTGGGCTGGAGGAACCACACAGTGGCGATGACAGAGGGCACAGAGAACCACAGAACACACACAGGGCAGCCGCTCACTGCCTCCCTCGCCCGTTCCTTCGCCTCCCCTCTAAACTAATTGGCGTTCGCACCGCCAGCAGCCGCTGGTTCTGACCGTCAGTGTTGTGGGGGCCACTGATGCTGCCTTGTTCCCTAGTCTCTGCCCGCAGCGGGCGGGCGTCCGTGTGTGGGAACACATCGCCATCGTTAGTGACACGCATCGCACCCCGCTGATGTCTTCCTGTTCCTCTGTAAGGCCACGAGCACCTATATGAGTCCTGACATCCCGGTAGGAGGTTGACAAAGACGATTAGAGCTTTTTCCTGCACCAAGAGATCTCACTAGACCCTCTACTCACCCTGCCAGTCCCAGTCCCAGTCCCAGTCCTACTCACTCTCTCTCTCTCTCTCTCATAATCTCTAATAATGAACCTCCATGTAGAATCTACCCAACAACACTATCATGATACAGGAGATTACACTATGTTATTATTATATATCTCCCCTCCTGTAGGCTATACACCTTCATCTTCAGCACCGTCATCTTCATCAACACCCAACACCCTGGCCTCCTAACCTCATCATCCATTAAATAAATAAACCATCATATGTAATGATGAATAACACATAAAGTTACACAACACAGCTAGTGGATATGGACATGCTATGTTGCTATGAAATAACTCCCTTATTCCTGTTTCTTAATAGCACAGCTAGTGGACATGGACATGCTATGTTGCTATGAAATAACTCCCTTATTCCTGTTTCTTAATAGCACAGCTAGATGTCTCCTGTGTTTGGGGGGGCTACAACCAAATGGAAATGCAAGACATGGTTGACATTAAAAATTAGTTATGAAACGCATAACAAAAGGACTCCTGAACGAATGTACAGTACCTTCTCCTCTCACTAATAAAGGTGAGATGTAATTAGGTTCCACTGTGGAGGAAAAGACACCTCTCAATGATTGGTTTGGCTTTGCTGCGGGACATGACACCCAGAGCAACATGAATACATATGCATGCATTTTCCATATCAAACCTGGATTGGAGAGAGGGCACGCCATAGATGGGGAGTTGGATTGCTCTGACATTTAGAAGGAGCATGTGTATGTGTGGAATGGGGGCATCCAGTCAGGGACCAGGATCCAGGGCCAGACAGGGATCGTCTCTGATACCTCCCCCCAGAGAGTGCCCCCTGTGCCAAGGTAGGGGTCGTCCACCGAGCCATCTGAGTGACTAACACCCCTGAGACCCCTCGATGTAGCTAGTCATACCTCACAGTGAGTGAGACACACACACACACACACACAGTCACACATACAGGCTCAGGCCACTACAGCTTCCTTAGTTCCTCAATGTGCACTACAGCCTGTCGCTTTAGACAACGCTGACTGCTGCCAATATGTATCAAAGCCAGTGTACTGCAGTTTAAACACGTTCCCTCTCTGTGTGTCCGGCCTGGTCTGGACGTGAATGAGCTGGACGGGGGCCGGGGTAGAGGGACGTATGCCCCAGACCAGACATACAGTGGAGGGGCAGGAGGATTTGGGGGAATGATGGTGAGCTCACCGCTGGCATTTTAACCTTTATTTAACTAGGCAAGTCAATTAAGAACAAATTCTTATTTACAACGGCCTACCAGGGAACAGTGGGTTAACTGCCTTGTTCAGGGGCAGAACAACAGAACAACACTACCTTGTTAGCGCCGGGATTCGATCCAGCAACCTTTCGGTTACTGGCCCAACGCTCTAACCACTAGGCTACCTGCCGCAGCACTGGGCTGAGGGGGCGACGTCTGAGACGGCTGAGAACTAGGGGATGAGGGCCGGCTGTGATTAAAGCGGATGTTGGGTGTTTACAGAAAGCATGGAGGGAGAGACCAGCTGCTTCCACTCAGCACTGTAAACCTACTGTCTGTCTGTCTGTCTGTCTGTCTGTCTGTCTGTCTGTCTGTCTGTCTGTCTGTCTGTCTGTCTGTCTGTCTGTCTGTCTGTCGTCACCACCACCACAGAGCACACTGGAACTCACATAACAACCCATCACATCACAGCACATCACTACACAGCAGATCACTACACAGCACAACACAGCCCAATACAACACATCACAGCACAATGCAACACAACACATCACAATGCAACACATCACAGCACATCAATGTTTGACTGGTTATAAGCTGAATCTCTGAGATCATAGTCTATTCAACCCCTATCCACTTAGCTACTCAACCCTAGCATTATATTCTTCACAAAGGGAAACAATACAAATCTGATGTTACACAAAACACCATCTACATAGCACAACACTGGGCAGTGGAAGGAGGGGGGAGTATTTAAGATCAAACAAAAAATGCCTACAGTACAATCTCAGTATCATCACTATTTTAAGAGGGGGGAGACTCCCACCATCCCTCTCCATTTCTGGCCTATTGCGCACCAATGCTGGGAGGGAGTGGCTGAGAGTGCTCTGAGGTGAGAGGATATACACACGCCACAGGGCTCTGTTCCAACATGCTCTTATGTCCTCAGGAGGGGAACAGTATAGAGGTACATACAGCCCTGCCCTACCAGGGACTACTACACTACACAGCCAGACAACAGGGATTCCTAATCCATGTCAACAAGCAGAGTAGAGGGGCTAGTGCTGGTGAGGATATATGAACCCTATTTGATTGAGCTGACGTGAAACCAGTGTGTAGCCTATGTACTGTATGGTTAGCCAGTAGAGTGCACTGCTAGGGCAGGGAGGCAATGCGTGGTTTCTGTAAACACGGAGGCAGAAGCACCAGAGGGAAAAGGTTGTCAGTAACAAGCAGCCCTGACAGCTTAATTATCAAGGCCACTAAAGATTTATTGGTTTATCAATCAGGGCCCGGGGCGGCTACTTTCCCCTCAGGAGGGGAGGCCATTAGCATGAACCTGGTGGCCTACTATGGGCTCAGAGCCAGTGGTGTAAAGTAACTAAATAAGAACACTTTGAAGCACTACTTAAGTATTTTTGGGGGGTATCTGTACTGTACTTTTACTCACCTACATTCATAAAGAAAATAATGTACTTTTTACTCCATACATTTTCCCTGACACTCAAAAGTATTCGTTACATTTTGAATGCGTAGCAGGACAGCAAAATGTACATACATACGCACGCACTCACAAACTATGTACACACACATAAGCACCTACACTTATAGGTCAGATCGTAAAGATCATTTTTCATGAAGACGATTTTTACAAAGATGAAACGAGCTGAAGAACCTGGAGGGAGGGTGGGGGCAACCATAAACATCTATATTAACAGAGGGTAAACATAAACATCTATATTAACAGGGGGTAAACATAAACATCTATATTAACAGGGGGTAAACATAAACATCTATATTAACAGGGGGTAACCATAAACATCTATATTAACAGGGGGTAACCATAAACATCTATATTAACAGGGGGTAACCATAAACATCTATATTAACAGGGGGTAACCATAAACATCTATATTAACAGGGGGTAACCAGAAACATCTATATTAACAGGGGGTAACCAGAAACATCTATATTAACAGGGGGTAACCAGAAACATCTATATTAACAGGGGGTAACCATAAACATCTATATTAACAGGGGGTAACCATAAACATCTATATTAACAGGGGGTAACCATAAACATCTATATTAACAGGGGGTAACCATAAACATCTATATTAACAGGGGGTAACCATAAACATCTATATTAACAGGGGGTAACCATAAACATCTATATTAACAGGGGGTAACCATAAACATCTATATTAACAGGGGGCAACCATAAACATCTATATTAACAGGGGGTAACCATAAACATCTATATTAACAGGGGGTAACCATAAACATCTATATTAACAGGGGGTAAACAAACATCTATATTAACAGGGGGTAAACATAAACATCTATATTAACAGGGGGTAACCATAAACATCTATATTAACAGGGGGTAACCATAAACATCTATATTAACAGGTAACCATAAACATCTATATTAACAGGGGTAAACATAAACATCTATATTAACAGGGGGTAACCATAAACATCTATATTAACAGGGGGCAACCATAAACATCTATATTAACAGGGGGCAACCATAAACATCTATATTAACAGGGGGCAACCATAAACATCTATATTAACAGGGGGTAACCATAAACATCTATATTAACAGGGGGCAACCATAAACATCTATATTAACAGGGGGTAACCATAAACATCTATATTAACAGGGGGTAACCATAAACATCTATATTAACAGGGGGTAAACATAAACATCTATATTAACAGGGGGTAACCATAAACATCTATATTAACAGGGGGTAAACATTAACATCTATATTAACAGGGGGTAACCATAAACATCTATATTAACAGGGGGTAACCATAAACATCTATATTAACAGGGGGTAACCATAAACATCTATATTAACAGGGGGTAAGCATAAACATCTATATTAACAGGGGGTAACCATAAACATCTATATTAACAGGGGGTAACCATAAACATCTATATTAACAGGGGGTAACCATAAACTTCTATATTAACAGGGGGTAACCATAAACTTCTATATTAACAGGGGGTAACCATAAACATCTATATTAACAGGGGGTAACCATAAACATCTATATTAACAGGGGGTAACCATAAACATCTATATTAACAGGGGGCAACACAAGTGTAGACTACACTGTGCCATTTTATTTAGAACAGGATCATTAGCTAGTGTTAATCCATGTACATGTTTTCGATAATGACCCTGTTCGTACTTAACTTTTTAGTAGTTCATTATCATTCCTACCAAAGAGTTGGAACAGGAATCCAGAGCATTGATGAGAGTATGAATTACCTATTGGCTGGGAGAGAGAGAATGTTGCTATGTGACAGATGAAGAAAAAGTAGAGAGAGAGAGAGAGAGAGAGAGAGAGAGAGAGAGAGAGAGAGAGAGAGAGAGAGAGAGAGAGAGAGAGAGAGAGAGAGAGAGAGAGAGAGAGAGAGAGAGAGAGACAGAGAGAGACAGAGAGAGACAGAGAGAGACAGAGAGAGACAGAGATAGAGACAGAGATAGAGACAGAGATAGAGACAGAGATAGAGACAGAGATAGAGACAGAGATAGAGACAGAGATAGAGACAGAGATAGAGAGAGAGATAGAGAGACAGAGAGAGAGATAGAGACAGAGATAGAGACAGAGATAGAGACAGAGACAGAGATAGAGATAGAGATAGATGAGAGAGAGATGAGAGAGATAGAGAGACAGAGATAGAGAGAGATAGAGACAGAGATAGAGAGAGACAGACAGAGAGAGTCAGGCAGATGACAGGATTTAAACTCATGGCCTTAGCTGAGAGTGTAGCCTGTAGTCATCCAAGTTATCTTGGTGAAATGCTGCCCCCATGTGCTGGCTGTCCATAACACTGAGTAAGATTATCTTTCTCTCTTCTCCTACCTCTCTCTTTTCCTCCCTCTTCTCTCTACCTGAAGAGGTGGACAGAACCAGCGTTTTGTACCTGAAAGAACCGCCTCCGGGATCGTTCAGCTTGTTTTTCTGATTTCCAGAGCCCTTAACGGCAAAACCCACAGGACTTTTGCCTGCTTGGAACGTGGCTCCCTTGCTGACAGTGCCTGGGGGGAAAACACACACACACACACACACACACACACACACACACAGACACACACACAGAGTAATATTATTATGAGCTGTCCCCTCGTATTGTCATCAAACCTGTTCCTGTCTGAAGACTTTCTTTAACCATCTCTGTCACACTGGGGAGACCAGGGGAGACAGAGGCGCAGCATCACAACGTAGGCAGCTCTCCCCAGGTCTGTATAGACAACATCATTCTGTCAATATCACTGCGCTTCACCGGTTCTCCTTACACTCCAAAACCGCATCCTGCTTGAAGACACGTTTTTTGGAGAGGCACAAGGACTGCCAGAGTGAATTTAAACTTGATTTTAACAGGCATGTTCCTAGCCAAGAGGCACAAAGTATTTTTAGAAACTTTTCCCACATTCCAATTTATGGACATAAAAAAACCTACAGATCTTTCACTGCAGGCAACATGAGGAAGGGGCAAATCGAATTTGTATGCACCTCTGATCACACACATGCACACACACGCACAAATACACACACCTGAGAGCACACCACACTCTTTGGGGACCAGTATGGTATTTAGGGGATGTTTTAGGGCTTGCTTCAGTGTGTTCAGTCAGTGTTTGTGAATCAGTGTGAGATGGTAGCAGTGTAAATGTTTGATGAAAGGATGGGGTACAGCAGGATAGGAAACACCTGTTCTCAGCTCTCCTATGTGTCTGGTGTGGGATAAGGATTCTCTGTAGTACCATAGGAAATATGTAACAAGGAATGGAGATACGCTATAGTCACCTTGTGTTCTTAATGGTGTGATCACCATGGGCATCCTGACCTGGCAACCAGCGGAGCCCACTTGCTTGATACCCTGAGGGGGGGGGGGGGGGGGGGGGACAGAGAGAGAGAGAGAGAGAGAGAGCGAGAGAGAGAGACAGCGAGAGAGACAGCGAGAGAGACAGCGAGAGAGAGAGACAGCGAGAGAGAGAGAGACAGAGAGAGAGGGAAGAAGAATGGTAAATACGATGAAAAGCAGGTCTTGTAACATTTAAATTGATTGATCCCAATTCATTTTGACATTAAAAAAGGTATCTCTATATGGGGAGGGAGGAATGGGCCAGTGTGTGTGTGTGTCGGCATAAAACAACGGGAGGAGGAAGAGGAGGAACAGCAGAGTGAAAAAGTGAAGACAGAGAAGAGAAGAGAGGAGGGGAGGAGGGGAGCTGCTTCTGCGCTAATAGAGCCACTTCCTTCCTAGCATGCAGCCTAGCTGTGGGACAGGCCTGAGGCCCAGCCATCCATTCACACCAGTTTGCTTCTCACTGCATATTTTTTAGCCTTGTTTTCCATTCCCTGACACATGCTATATTACTGTTCAAGGGTTGAAAAAGATAGAGGCCATTTCTCCCAGAGATCCCCTGCAGGGCCTCAGAGGAAAATACATTCAGCAGCCAGAATAGAGAAGGTAGTACCTCTGGCAAACCCACAACACAGTTTGAGAAAATCACAGGTAAGTTCCAGAATTAAAAATTGGGGACATTTTTGGGGTTGTTTTAGGACCACACTATAAAGAACATACAGGGTTCCCTGGTTCCAAAACCAGAACCACGTTTTAGCTTTAGACTGGTGTTATACCAGGAGCTATAGTCTAGTAATTACAACTTCTTTGAATGTCAGACTTTTGGTGATTGAGTTGACACAGGATCAGACCAGCCAATAGTCTGGTGGGAGAGCAGAGAGCTGACAGAGCAGTGTGTGTGTGTGTGTGTGTGTGTGTGTGTGTGTGTGTGTGTGTGTGTGTGTGTGTGTGTGTGTGTGTGTGTGTGTGTGTGTGTGTGTGTGTGTGTGTGTGCGCGCGTGTGTGTGCGCGTGTGTGCGCGTGTGTGTGTGTGCGCGTGCGTGTGTGTAGGCTGGCAGAGCAGTGTCAGAGTCCTCTGTGACAGTGGTCCACTACAGTAACTGCTGTACAGCTGCAGCCACACACAGCAGCTCTCAAACTGACCCAGCTATGACCTAGTTACCTCCCCTCACCCACGACACTCCCAACCAGCAGCAGCAGATGAGTGGTGCGGAGGGCACCACCACCACCACCACCCAGCCCTGTGCCCCAGCCCAGGCTACCCTGCCAGTCTGTCCTCAGAGAGGGTATGTCCCCGCCAGCATCGGATGCCAGCGGGCTCTGACCTTGGGTAGTCTCCATGGAGGCCTCTCCTCTGTGAGCCAGCACTGCACTCCATTGACTCATATGTGTATACACACACACCGCTGGGCACAGGCATAGCCATACACACACACAGGCCCCATGGGAGTGCACTGATCCAGCCCTGTGGCCAGCTGCCTTGGCTAAGCCTCTGTATGGTCTGTGGTGTGCTGGCCTAGCCTGTCAGTGAAGCCGTTCCCCACTGGAACACATCCAGCTCTGTCTCAGTCTCTGAGCACTGGGAGACACTTCTCTACTACTGGGGCCTGGGGAATCTTACTCATCACTCCTTTGGTGCCTAGGTACATACCAAGACAAATGACCTTGGATTTAGTGAAGACGCAATTAAAACTTTGGAAATCTAGAACAAATACTTATTTACCCCACTGATAAGTAAGTATCAGAGTATTACAGTATCATCAACCTTAACAACAGAACCGTGGCCAAAACATGTTCTATTAGTTCTAATACTTCCACAGAGAGTCATAACCAGGGGTCATCTATGTTTGGCCCAGTGGACTGTATGACTGTGGCTGATCTCTGTGACTGGAAATGTGAGTGTAGAGACAGCTATGACTGTGAGTGTACTGTACCTACCAGGGCAGCTGTGTGTCCCTGGGCCCCGACACTGGCCCCCGTGGTGCTGACGCTGTTGGGGAGGCGGCCGCGGACAGCTGGGCCGGCCATGATGGCAGAGCTGGTGCCTGTGGTGGGGGTGGCTTTGGCCTGTGGCAGAGGCTGGATCAGGGAATGCTGAATGTTGAGCAGAGACAGCCGCAGGGCCGGGAGGCTTTTCTGTTGACGGGCAGATCACACACAACAACAGAGGCATTAACATACAGTACATAGTAAAAACAAGCCATTAAATGTGTTTTATTTATTCTAAATTAGCAAATGTGAAATTATTATTACATTGTTGTACAAATATAGATATCATTATAACAAATAAATCTCCCAAATCGTGAATATTAAAATGACGTGTATTATACTTGACATGTATGCTCAATGGACAAGTGCTCATCCATTAGCCAAACATTTGGGACAAACACTCCAGCAGTAGACCTGAAAAATGTTTGGTCTGTGGCATATTTTGATGTAAACTTCCTAACATTGCATGACAACATGACTGTGTTTGTGGCTGGCTGGCTCTGCTCTGCGGAGGGAGGGCTGGGTGGCAGTGGCATGATGTGACACTCATCACGGATGGCTGGAGAGGCCTGCTGGCTACTGGCACGGACAGCTGCAGG
Organism: Salvelinus fontinalis; assembly: GCF_029448725.1. Classification (NCBI taxonomy): domain Eukaryota; kingdom Metazoa; phylum Chordata; class Actinopteri; order Salmoniformes; family Salmonidae; genus Salvelinus; species Salvelinus fontinalis. Next base: position 77,125,442 of record NC_074668.1, read on the forward strand.
GGCCACTGTCACACACAGTCTGAAGTCAGGCCAGGGGAGCGGCCCCTGCCTGGGTCACATGTGCTGGCCTCTCCACTGCCACTCTGGCTGTTTTACGTTCTCCACCTTTCTCCTGAAGGGTACACTTGCACACTTTCTTACATTGATTTTACAACGGTAGAAACTCCCTCCAGACAATGTTTTCACCAACCAATGCTTTTACATCCATGACGAGGAGTGTCCAAATGTAGCCTGAGTAGATACAGTACACACCTTGAGGAAGGGGACCAGGTAGGGCTGAGGAGACGACTTGAGCTCTGACTGCAGTCTGTTGGTGAACTCCTCAGGCTCAATCTTAGCATCCTATGAGCAGGAGAAGAGAGGGAGGTTTATTAACCCGTCAGCTCCTTGTTATGTGATGTGACACACTTGTACAACAGAGAGCAGAGCATGTGATTGAAGCGATGTGCAATGTGATTTCTGAGCACATTGAGATGAGGTGAAATCCCCTAAACGACGGTGTTGATATTGATTTACATTTTAACATCCCCTGGGACACATCTCATTAACAACTCTGAATAAATAATATCCTTAACAACAGCTTCACTCTGGATCATGTTAGAGTTTTATGCTGCCATCTACAGATGAAGAAATACATTACATCACACAACCTGTCAACGTCAGAAATATTCTTCCTACACTATTAGGCTCCCCATAGGAGAACCCTTTTTGGTTCCAGGTAGAACTATTTTGGGTTCCATGTGTAAAGGGCTCTACCTAGAATCAAAAGGGTTCTTCAAAGGGTTATCTTATTTGGACAGCCATAGAACCCTTTTCGGTTCTATATAGTACCTTTTTTTCTAAGAGTGTAGGGCAAAGAAAGTAGTATTCCATGTTTCTCTGTTGATAAGACAGTAATGTAGAGATAATGTAGAAATAATGTAATGATGTGGTAATGTAGAGGTAATATAATGAGTCAGGTAGTGAGACTCACCAGTAGATCCTGGACCAGTGACTTGACATTTTTGGAGGTCTCAGGTGACGGAGAGTTGTGGGAAGCCAGCTTTATCAGGGTGGCCAAGAAGTTCTTACACTTCTTCACATTCTCCTGCATCTCCTAGGAAATTGCAAATTCAATAAGCATGTAATGTTATGATTTTATCAATAAATATGTTGAACACTTTATCTTTCAGTGTTTGGGGATCGGAGAGGACACCGGGGAAGAGTCTGTGAGTGTATGTACATGTGTTTGTGTGTGAGGCTATGCCCACTATGCCCAGCTGTGTGGGGCCATGGCCATGGTGGAGACACAGCCAGCCTGCTGGCAGCTATGACAGCATTGGGGCTTGAGGAGCCTAACCAGCCCAGAGGAGGCCGGCAGACTGGAGCAGAGCAGAGTACAGACCTGGGAGATGACAGAGGCTCCTGGGGCTACAGGGGCACTGGTCTGTGGGGGCAGGGCTGGCTGCGAGGCAGCCTGGGCCCCAGCCTGGACCTGGGGGACCATCACCACGGGGGCCTGGGGGGCCATCACCACGGGGGCCTGTTGGGGAGCCGTCACTGCCACAGCCGGCGCCATGGGGCCCTTCTGGAAGAGCAAGGAGCAGACAGAGAGATAAACAGGACGTGAAGGGAGCTTCCAGCAAGGCCACAGAGAACAGGAGGGAAACAGCACAGCGCTCCTGTCACATCGGGTGTCCTGACTTCTGTGGACATTGCTTAACAGAGAGGAGGGGAGGAGAGGGGACTTTCAAGCAAAACAGCTCCTCCAAATAATGATGCACCTGACTAGAAAACCCTAAACATACCAGTAATCCCCCACCTGTGTCCCCCCACTGGTCTTGGACAAAACTATGTAAAGTTCAAGCTATACATAAATAATTCAATTTTGACTGAATATATCATTCAATAATTAACTCTCTACTCTGTTAAAAGGGTCAGATGGGATGCGCCCAGATTAGAAGAACTTATAGGTTTGTGTTGGTAAAGAGGTGAGGAGGAGGAGGAGGAGGAAGAGGAGGCAGACGACGAAGCGTCGGAAGAGGAGAAAGGGGAGAAGGAAGAAGAGGAACAGGATGAAGGGATGGGTAGAGGAGGGTCTGAGAGGGATGGAAGGATGGAGAGATGGGAAGTTCTGTAGTGGAGAGTCTGCTCACAGAAGGTGGCGCAGGGGAGGAGGAGATCTGGAGGACAGGGCTAGGAGTGGGAGAGGGAGACGGCACCATCTTGGCCTGGACAGGAGGAGGACATGGCCGAATAGCCTGAGAGGTCACAGGAGACTGCAGAAAATAAACAGAGAGAAAGAAAAAGAGACAGGGTCAGTGCAGGAGGAGGGGCAGGTGAGACAGGGTCAGTATAGGAGGAGGGGCAGGTGAGACAGGGTCAGTATAGGAGGAGGGGCAGGTGAGACAGGGTCAGTATAGGAGGAGGGGCAGGTGAGACAGGGTCAGTATAGGAGGAGGGGCGGTGAGACAGGGTCAGTATAGGAGGAGGGGCAGGTGAGACAGGGTCAGTATAGGAGGAGGGGCAGGTGAGACAGGGTCAGTATAGGAGGAGGGGCAGGTGAGACAGGGTCAGTATAGGAGGAGGGGCGGTGAGACAGGGGCAGTATAGGAGGAGGGGCGGTGAGACAGGGTCAGTATAGGAGGAGGGGCAGGTGAGACAGGGTCAGTATAGGAGGAGGGGCGGTGAGACAGGGGCAGTATAGGAGGAGGGGCGGTGAGACAGGGTCAGTATAGGAGGAGGGGTGGTGAGACAGGGTCAGTATAGGAGGAGGGGCAGGTGAGACAGGGTCAGTATAGGAGGAGGGGCGGTGAGACAGGGTCAGTATAGGAGGAGGGGCAGGTGAGACAGGGTCAGTATAGGAGGAGGGGCGGTGAGACAGGGTCAGTATAGGAGGAGGGGCAGGTGAGACGGGGTCAGTATAGGAGGAGGGGCAGGTGAGACGGGGTCAGTATAGGAGGAGGGGCGGTGAGACAGGGTCAGTATAGGAGGAGGGGCAGGTGAGACAGGGTCAGTATAGGAGGAGGGGCAGGTGAGACGGGGTCAGAGGTGGGGGGGGTGAAGAAGGAAAGAGAGAATGACAAAGAGAGAGGAGACAGAGAGAAAACACAAAAGCAACGTGCCTTCAAGACGAGGAGAAGGAGAAATGCAACATGCCCTGAAGACGTGGAAGAGAAAGGTCATTATAGTAGGAAGTGACAGTAAATCACTGTGGATCCACAGGATGAAACAGAGAGGATCTGATCCAGAGAGGAACAGAAGAGAAAATACTGTGATGCTGATGCCAAGGGTGAGGTACAGTAATACTATTCAATGGGAAGTACAAAATAAGTTCCTCTAATGCAATGAGGGTCACAACTATTATGAATGAATCAGTGTCCTTTAAATGTTGTTTTTTTATTAACCCTTCTTCTCCCCAATTTCGTGGTATCCTAATGGTAGTTACAGTCTTGTTTCATCGCTGCAACACAGTAACACAGTACAGTCCTTTACTAGACAATCCAGATTATTGTACCCACTGTCACGACAGAAGCCTCTCTTCACAGCATCAGGGCAGACAGTGAGAGGGAGGGCTGGGCACTAACTAACACAGTACCATGCTGGTGGGAGGGCACTAACTAACACAGTACCATGCTGGTGGGAGGGCACTAACTAACACAGTACCATGCTGGTGGGAGGGCACTAACTAACACAGTACCATGCTGGTGGGAGGGCACTAACTAACACAGTACCATGCTGGTGGGAGGGCACAAACTAACACAGTACCATGCTGATGGGAGGGCACTAAGTAACACAGTACCATGCTGGTAGGAGGGCACTAACTAACACAGTACCATGCTGGTGGGAGGGCACTAACTAACACAGTACAATGCTGATGGGAGGGCACTAAGTAACACAGTACCATGCTGGTAGGAGGGCACTAACTAACACAGTACCATGCTGATGGGAGGGCACTAAGTAACACAGTACCATGCTGGTAGGAGGGCACTAACTAACACAGTACCATGCTGGTGGGAGGGCACTAAGTAACACAGTACCATGCTGGTGGGAGGGCACTAAGTAACACAGTACCATGCTGGTGGGAGGGCACAAACTAACACAGTACCATGCTGGTGAGAGGGCACTAACTAACACAGTACCATGCTGGTGGGAAGGCACTAACTAACACAGTACCATGCTGGTGCGAGGGCACTAAGTAACACAGTACCATGCTGGTGGGAGGGCACTAACTAACACAGTACCATGCTGGTGGGAGGGCACTAACTAACACAGTACCATGCTGGTGGGAGGGCACAAACTAACACAGTACCATGCTGGTGAGAGGGCACTAACTAACACAGTACCATGCTGGTGGGAAGGCACTAACTAACACAGTACCATGCTGGTGGGAGGGCACTAACTAACACAGTACCATGCTGGTGGGAGGGCACAAACTAACACAGTACCATGCTGATGGGAGGGCACTAAGTAACACAGTACCCTGCTGGTAGGAGGGCACTAACTAACACAGTACCATGCTGGTGGGAGGGCACTAACTAACACAGTACCATGCTGATGGGAGGGCACTAAGTAACACAGTACCATGCTGGTAGGAGGGCACTAAGTAACACAGTACCATGCTGGTGGGAGGGAAAAAACTAACACAGTACCATGCTGGTGGGAGGGCACTAACTAACACAGTACCATGCTGGTGGGAGGGCACTAACTAACACAGTACCATGCTGGTGGGAGGGCACTAACTAACACAGTACCATGCTGGTGGGAGGGCACTAACTAACACAGTACCATGCTGGTGGGAGGGCACTAACTAACACAGTACCATGCTGGTGAGAGGGCACTAAGTAACACAGTACCATGCTGGTGGGAGGGAAAAAACTAACACAGTACCATGCTGGTGGGAGGGCACTAAGTAACACAGTACCATGCTGGTGGGAGGGAAAAAACTAACACAGTACCATGCTGGTGGGAGGGCACTAACTAACACAGTACCATGCTGGTGGGAGGGCACTAACTAACACAGTACCATGCTGGTGGGAGGGCACTAACTAACACAGTACCATGCTGGTGGGAGGGCACTAACTAACACAGTACCATGCTGCTGGGAGGGCACTAAGTAACACAGTACCATGCTGGTGGGAGGGCACTAAGTAACACAGTACCATGCTGGTGGGAGGGCACTAACTAACACAGTACCATGCTGGTGGGAGGGCACTAACGAACACAGTACCATGCTGGTGGGAAGGCACTAACTAACACAGTACCATGCTGGTGGGAGGGCACTAAGTAACACAGTACCATGCTGGTGGGAGGGCACTAAGTAACACAGTACCATGCTGGTGGGAGGGCACAAACTAACACAGTACCATGCTGGTGGGAGGGCACTAACTAACACAGTACCATGCTGGTGGGAGGGCACTAACTAAAACAGTACCATGCTGGTGGGAGGGCACTAAGTAACACAGTACCATGCTGGTGGGAGGGCACTAACTAACACAGTACCATGCTGGTGGGAGGGCACTAACTAACACAGTACCATGCTGGTGGGAAGGCACTAACTAACACAGTACCATGCTGGAGGGACGGCACTAAGTAACACAGTACCATGCTGGTGGGAGGGCACTAAGTAACACAGTACCATGCTGGTGGGAGGGCACTAACTAACACAGTACCATGCTGGTGGGAGGGCACTAACGAACACAGTACCATGCTGGTGGGAGGGCACTAACTAACACAGTACCATGCTGGTGGGAGGGAACTAACTAACACAGTACCATGCTGGTGGGAGGGCACTAACGAACACAGTACCATGCTGGTGGGAGGGCACTAACTAACACAGTACCATGCTGGTGGGAGGGCACTAACTAACACAGTACCATGCTGGTGGGAGGGCACTAACTAACACAGTACCATGCTGGTGGGAGGGCACTAACTAACACAGTACCATGCTGGTGGGAGGGCACTAACTTACACAGTGCAGGGCACTATGTGCAGGGCACCAAGTAACACAGTACCATGCTGGTGGAAGGGCACTAAGTAACACAGTACCATGCTGGTGGGAGCGCACAAACTAACACAGTACCATGCTGGTGGGAGGGCACTAAGTAACACAGTACCATGCTGGTGGGAGGGCACTAAGTAACACAGTACCATGCTGGTGGGAGGGAAAAAACTAACACAGTACCATGCTGGTGGGAGGGAAAAAACAAACACAGTACCATGCTGGTGGAAGGGCACTAAGTAACACAGTACCATGCTGGTGGAAGGGCACTAAGTAACACAGTACCATGCTGGTGGAAGGGCACTAAGTAACACAGTACCATGCTGGTGGGAGGGCACAAACTAACACAGTACCATGCTGGTGGAAGGGCACTATGTAACACAGTACCATGCTGGTGGAAGGGCACTAAGTAACACAGTACCATGCTGGTGGGAGGGCTGGGCACAAACTAACACAGTACCATGCTGGTGGGAGGGCTGGGCACAAACTAACACAGTACCATGCTGGTGGGAGGGCTGGGCACAAACTAACACAGTACCATGCTGGTGGGAGGGCACTAACTAACACAGTACCATGCTGGTGGGAGGGCACTAAGTAACACAGTACCATGCTGGTAGGAGGGCACTAACTAACACAGTACTATGCTGGTGGGAGGGCACTAACTAACACAGTACCATGCTGGTGGGAGGGCACTAACTAACACAGTACCATGCTGGTGGGAGGGCACTAACTAACACAGTACCATGCTGGTGGGAGGGCACTAAGTAACACAGTACCATGCTGGTGGGAGGGCACTAAGTAACACAGTACCATGCTGGTGGGAGGGCACTAACTAACACAGTACCATGCTGGTGGGAGGGCACTAACTAACACAGTACCATGCTGGTGGGAGGGCACTTACTAACACAGTACCATGCTGGTGGGAGGGCACTAACTAACACAGTACCATGCTGGTGGGAGGGCACTAAGTAACACAGTACCATGCTGGTGGGAGGGAAAAAACTAACACAGTACCATGCTGGTGGGAGGGCACTAAGTAACACAGTACCATGCTGGTGGGAGGGAAAAAACTAACACAGTACCATGCTGGTGGGAGGGCACTAACTAACACAGTACCATGCTGGTGGGAGGGCACTAACTAACACAGTACCATGCTGGTGGGAGGGCACTAACTAACACAGTACCATGCTGGTGAGAGGGCACTAAGTAACACAGTACCATGCTGGTGGGAGGGAAAAAACTAACACAGTACCATGCTGGTGGGAGGGCACTAACTAACACAGTACCATGCTGGTGGGAGGGCACTAACTAACACAGTACCATGCTGGTGGGAGGGCACTAACTAACACAGTACCATGCTGGTGGGAGGGCACTAACTAACACAGTACCATGCTGCTGGGAGGGCACTAAGTAACACAGTACCATGCTGGTGGGAGGGCACTAAGTAACACAGTACCATGCTGGTGGGAGGGCACTAACTAACACAGTACCATGCTGGTGGGAGGGCACTAACGAACACAGTACCATGCTGGTGGGAGGGCACTAACTAACACAGTACCATGCTGGTGGGAGGGCACTAAGTAACACAGTACCATGCTGGTGGGAGGGAAAAAACTAACACAGTACCATGCTGGTGGGAGGGCACTAAGTAACACAGTACCATGCTGGTGGGAGGGAAAAAACTAACACAGTACCATGCTGGTGGGAGGGCACTAACTAACACAGTACCATGCTGGTGGGAGGGCACTAACTAACACAGTACCATGCTGGTGGGAGGGCACTAACTAACACAGTACCATGCTGGTGAGAGGGCACTAAGTAACACAGTACCATGCTGGTGGGAGGGAAAAAACTAACACAGTACCATGCTGGTGGGAGGGCACTAACTAACACAGTACCATGCTGGTGGGAGGGCACTAACTAACACAGTACCATGCTGGTGGGAGGGCACTAACTAACACAGTACCATGCTGGTGGGAGGGCACTAACTAACACAGTACCATGCTGCTGGGAGGGCACTAAGTAACACAGTACCATGCTGGTGGGAGGGCACTAAGTAACACAGTACCATGCTGGTGGGAGGGCACTAACTAACACAGTACCATGCTGGTGGGAGGGCACTAACGAACACAGTACCATGCTGGTGGGAAGGCACTAACTAACACAGTACCATGCTGGTGGGAGGGCACTAAGTAACACAGTACCATGCTGGTGGGAGGGCACTAAGTAACACAGTACCATGCTGGTGGGAGGGCACAAACTAACACAGTACCATGCTGGTGGGAGGGCACTAACTAACACAGTACCATGCTGGTGGGAGGGCACTAACTAAAACAGTACCATGCTGGTGGGAGGGCACTAAGTAACACAGTACCATGCTGGTGGGAGGGCACTAACTAACACAGTACCATGCTGGTGGGAGGGCACTAACTAACACAGTACCATGCTGGTGGGAAGGCACTAACTAACACAGTACCATGCTGGAGGGACGGCACTAAGTAACACAGTACCATGCTGGTGGGAGGGCACTAAGTAACACAGTACCATGCTGGTGGGAGGGCACTAACTAACACAGTACCATGCTGGTGGGAGGGCACTAACGAACACAGTACCATGCTGGTGGGAGGGCACTAACTAACACAGTACCATGCTGGTGGGAGGGCACTAACTAACACAGTACCATGCTGGTGGGAGGGCACTAACGAACACAGTACCATGCTGGTGGGAGGGCACTAACTAACACAGTACCATGCTGGTGGGAGGGCACTAACTAACACAGTACCATGCTGGTGGGAGGGCACTAACTAACACAGTACCATGCTGGTGGGAGGGCACTAACTAACACAGTACCATGCTGGTGGGAGGGCACTAACTTACACAGTGCAGGGCACTATGTGCAGGGCACCAAGTAACACAGTACCATGCTGGTGGAAGGGCACTAAGTAACACAGTACCATGCTGGTGGGAGGGCACAAACTAACACAGTACCATGCTGGTGGAAGGGCACTAAGTAACACAGTACCATGCTGGTGGAAGGGCACTAAGTAACACAGTACCATGCTGGTGGGAGGGCTGGGCACAAACTAACACAGTACCATGCTGGTGGGAGGGCTGGGCACAAACTAACACAGTACCATGCTGGTGGGAGGGCTGGGCACAAACTAACACAGTACCATGCTGGTGGGAGGGCACTAACTAACACAGTACCATGCTGGTGGGAGGGCACTAAGTAACACAGTACCATGCTGGTAGGAGGGCACTAACTAACACAGTACTATGCTGGTGGGAGGGCACTAACTAACACAGTACCATGCTGGTGGGAGGGCACTAACTAACACAGTACCATGCTGGTGGGAGGGCACTAACTAACACAGTACCATGCTGGTGGGAGGGCACTAAGTAACACAGTACCATGCTGGTGGGAGGGCACTAAGTAACACAGTACCATGCTGGTGGGAGGGCACTAACTAACACAGTACCATGCTGGTGGGAGGGCACTAACTAACACAGTACCATGCTGGTGGGAGGGCACTTACTAACACAGTACCATGCTGGTGGGAGGGCACTAACTAACACAGTACCATGCTGGTGGGAGGGCACTAAGTAACACAGTACCATGCTGGTGGGAGGGAAAAAACTAACAAAGTACCATGCTGGTGGGAGGGCACTAAGTAACACAGTACCATGCTGGTGGGAGGGAAAAAACTAACACAGTACCATGCTGGTGGGAGGGCACTAAGTAACACAGTACCATGCTGGTGGGAGGGCACAAACTAACACAGTACCATGCTGGTGGGAGGGCACTAACTAACACAGTACCATGCTGGTGGGAGGGCACTAACTAAAACAGTACCATGCTGGTGGGAGGGCACTAAGTAACACAGTACCATGCTGGTGGGAGGGCACTAACTAACACAGTACCATGCTGGTGGGAGGGCACTAACTAACACAGTACCATGCTGGTGGGAAGGCACTAACTAACACAGTACCATGCTGGAGGGACGGCACTAAGTAACACAGTACCATGCTGGTGGGAGGGCACTAAGTAACACAGTACCATGCTGGTGGGAGGGCACTAACTAACACAGTACCATGCTGGTGGGAGGGCACTAACGAACACAGTACCATGCTGGTGGGAGGGCACTAACTAACACAGTACCATGCTGGTGGGAGGGCACTAACTAACACAGTACCATGCTGGTGGGAGGGCACTAACTAACACAGTACCATGCTGGTGGGAGGGCACTAACTAACACAGTACCATGCTGGTGGGAGGGCACTAACTAACACAGTACCATGCTGGTGGGAGGGCACTAACTAACACAGTACCATGCTGGTGGGAGGGCACTAACTTACACAGTGCAGGGCACTATGTGCAGGGCACCAAGTAACACAGTACCATGCTGGTGGAAGGGCACTAAGTAACACAGTACCATGCTGGTGGGAGCGCACAAACTAACACAGTACCATGCTGGTGGGAGGGCACTAAGTAACACAGTACCATGCTGGTGGGAGGGCACTAAGTAACACAGTACCATGCTGGTGGGAGGGAAAAAACTAACACAGTACCATGCTGGTGGGAGGGAAAAAACAAACACAGTACCATGCTGGTGGAAGGGCACTAAGTAACACAGTACCATGCTGGTGGAAGGGCACTAAGTAACACAGTACCATGCTGGTGGAAGGGCACTAAGTAACACAGTACCATGCTGGTGGGAGGGCACAAACTAACACAGTACCATGCTGGTGGAAGGGCACTAAGTAACACAGTACCATGCTGGTGGAAGGGCACTAAGTAACACAGTACCATGCTGGTGGGAGGGCTGGGCACAAACTAACACAGTACCATGCTGGTGGGAGGGCTGGGCACAAACTAACACAGTACCATGCTGGTGGGAGGGCACTAACTAACACAGTACCATGCTGGTGGGAGGGCACTAAGTAACACAGTACCATGCTGGTAGGAGGGCACTAACTAACACAGTACTATGCTGGTGGGAGGGCACTAACTAACACAGTACCATGCTGGTGGGAGGGCACTAACTAACACAGTACCATGCTGGTGGGAGGGCACTAACTAACACAGTACCATGCTGGTGGGAGGGCACTAAGTAACACAGTACCATGCTGGTGGGAGGGCACTAAGTAACACAGTACCATGCTGGTGGGAGGGCACTAACTAACACAGTACCATGCTGGTGGGAGGGCACTAACTAACACAGTACCATGCTGGTGGGAGGGCACTTACTAACACAGTACCATGCTGGTGGGAGGGCACTAACTAACACAGTACCATGCTGGTGGGAGGGCACTAAGTAACACAGTACCATGCTGGTGGGAGGGAAAAAACTAACACAGTACCATGCTGGTGGGAGGGCACTAAGTAACACAGTACCATGCTGGTGGGAGGGAAAAAACTAACACAGTACCATGCTGGTGGGAGGGCACTAACTAACACAGTACCATGCTGGTGGGAGGGCACTAACTAACACAGTACCATGCTGGTGGGAGGGCACTAACTAACACAGTACCATGCTGGTGGGAGGGCACTAACTAACACAGTACCATGCTGCTGGGAGGGCACTAAGTAACACAGTACCATGCTGGTGGGAGGGCACTAACTAACACAGTACCATGCTGGTGGGAGGGCACTAACGAACACAGTACCATGCTGGTGGGAAGGCACTAACTAACACAGTACCATGCTGGTGGGAGGGCACTAAGTAACACAGTACCATGCTGGTGGGAGGGCACTAAGTAACACAGTACCATGCTGGTGGGAGGGCACAAACTAACACAGTACCATGCTGGTGGGAGGGCACTAACTAACACAGTACCATGCTGGTGGGAGGGCACTAACTAAAACAGTACCATGCTGGTGGGAGGGCACTAAGTAACACAGTACCATGCTGGTGGGAGGGCACTAACTAACACAGTACCATGCTGGTGGGAGGGCACTAACTAACACAGTACCATGCTGGTGGGAAGGCACTAACTAACACAGTACCATGCTGGAGGGACGGCACTAAGTAACACAGTACCATGCTGGTGGGAGGGCACTAACTAACACAGTACCATGCTGGTGGGAGGGCACTAACGAACACAGTACCATGCTGGTGGGAGGGCACTAACTAACACAGTACCATGCTGGTGGGAGGGCACTAACTAACACAGTACCATGCTGGTGGGAGGGCACTAACTAACACAGTACCATGCTGGTGGGAGGGCACTAACGAACACAGTACCATGCTGGTGGGAGGGCACTAACTAACACAGTACCATGCTGGTGGGAGGGCACTAACTAACACAGTACCATGCTGGTGGGAGGGCACTAACTAACACAGTACCATGCTGGTGGGAGGGCACTAACTAACACAGTACCATGCTGGTGGGAGGGCACTAACTTACACAGTGCAGGGCACTATGTGCAGGGCACCAAGTAACACAGTACCATGCTGGCGGAAGGGCACTAAGTAACACAGTACCATGCTGGTGGGAGGGCACAAACTAACACAGTACCATGCTGGTGGGAGGGCACTAAGTAACACAGTACCATGCTGGTGGGAGGGAAAAAACTAACACAGTACCATGCTGGTGGGAGGGAAAAAACTAACACAGTACCATGCTGGTGGAAGGGCACTAAGTAACACAGTACCATGCTGGTGGGAGGGCTGGGCACAAACTAACACAGTACCATGCTGGTGGGAGGGCTGGGCACAAACTAACACAGTACCATGCTGGTGGGAGGGAAAAAACTAACACAGTACCATGCTGGTGGGAGGGCACTAACTAACACAGTACCATGCTGGTGGGAGGGCACTAAGTAACACAGTACCATGCTGGTGGGAGGGCACTAACTAACACAGTACCATGCTGGTGGGAGGGCACTAACTAACACAGTACCATGCTGGTGGGAGGGCACTAAGTAACACAGTACCATGCTGGTAGGAAGGCACTAACTAACACAGTACCATGCTGGTGGGAGGGCACTAACTAACACAGTACCATGCTGGTGGGAGGGCACTAACTAACACAGTACCATGCTGGTGGGAGGGCACTAACTAACACAGTACCATGCTGGTGGGAGGGCACTAAGTAACACAGTACCATGCTGGTGGGAGGGCACTAAGTAACACAGTACCATGCTGGTGGGAGGGCACTAACTAACACAGTACCATGCTGGTGGGAGGGCACTTACTAACACAGTACCATGCTGGTGGGAGGGCACTAACTAACACAGTACCATGCTGGTGGGAGGGCACTAACTAACACAGTACCATGCTGGTGGGAGGGCACTAAGTAACACAGTACCATGCTGGTGGGAGGGCACTAACGAACACAGTACCATGCTGGTGGGAGGGCACTAACGAACACAGTACCATGCAGGTGGGAGGGCACTAACTAACACAGTACCATGCTGGTGGGAGGGCACTAACTAACACAGTACCATGCTGGTGGGAGGGCACTAACTAACACAGTACCATGCTGGTGGGAGGGCACTAACTAACACAGTACCATGCTGGTGGGAGGGCACTAACTAACACAGTACCATGCTGGTGGGAGGGCACAAACTAACACAGTACCATGCTGGTGGGAGGGCACTAACTAACACAGTACCATGCTGGTGGGAGGGCACTAACTAACACAGTACCATGCTGGTGGGAGGGCACTAACTAACACAGTACCATGCTGGAGGGAGGGCACTAAGTAACACAGTACCATGCTGATGGGAGGGCACTAACTAACACAGTACCATGCTGGTGGGAAGGCACTAACTAACACACTACCATGCTGGTGGGAGGGCACTAAGTAACACAGTACCATGCTGGTGGGAGGGCACTAACTAACACAGTACCATGCTGGTGGGAGGGCACAAACTAACACAGTACCATGCTGGTGGGAGGGCACAAACTAACACAGTACCATGCTGGTGGGAGGGCACTAACTAACACAGTACCATGCTGGTGGGAGGGCACTAACTAACACAGTACCATGCTGGTGGGAGGGCACTAACGAATACAGTACCATGCTGGTGGGAGGGCACTAACGAACACAGTACCATGCTGGTGGGAGGGCACTAACTAACACAGTACCATGCTGGTGGGAGGGCACTAACTTTCACAGTGCAGGGCACTAGGTGCAGGGCACCAAGTAACACAGTACCATGCTGGTGGAAGGGCTGGGTACTAACTAACACAGTACCATGCTGGTGGGAGGGAAGGGCACTAACTAACACAGTACCATGCTGGTGGGAGGGCTGGGCACTAAGTAACAGAGTTCCATGCTGGTGGGAGGGAAAAAACTAACACAGTACCATGCTGGTGGGAGGGAAGGGCACTAACTAACACAGTACCATGCTGGTGGGAGGGCTGGGCACTAAGTAACAGAGTTCCATGCTGGTGGGAAGGCTGGGTACTAACTAACACAGTACCATGCTGGTGGGAGGGCTGGGTACTAAGTAACAGAGTACCATGCTGGTGGGAGGGAAAAAACTAACACAGTACCATGCTGGTGGGAGGGAAAAAACTAACACAGTACCATGCTGGTGGGAGGGCACTAACTAACACAGTACCATGCTGGTGGGAGGGCACTAAGTAACACAGTACCATGCTGGTGAGAGGGCACTAACTAACACAGTACCATGCTGGTGGGAGGGCACTAACTAACACAGTACCATGCTGGTTGGAGGGCACTAAGTAACACAGTACCATGCTGGTGGGAGGGCATTAAGTAACACAGTACCATGCTGGTGGGAGGGCACAAACTAACACAGTACCATGCTGGTGGGAGGGCACTAACTAACACAGTACCATGCTGGTGGGAGGGCACTAACTAACACAGTACCATGCTGGAGGGAGGGCACTAACTAACACAGTACCATGCTGGTGGGAGGGCAGGGGCTGGGCACTAAGTAACACAGTACCATGCTGGTGGGAAGGCTGGGGCTGGGCACTAACTAACACAGTACCACACTGGTAGGAGGGCTGGGCACTAAGTAACACAGTACCATGCTGGTGGGAGGGCAGGGGCTGGGCACTAAGTAACACAGTACCATGCTGGTGGGAGGGCTGGGGCTGGGCACTAACTAACACAGTACCACACTGGTAGGAGGGCTGGGCACTAAGTAACACAGTACCATGCTGGTGGGAGGGCAGGGGCTGGGCACTAAGTAACACAGTACCATGCTGGTGGGAGGGCTGGGGCTGGGCGCTAACTAACACAGTACCATGCTGGTGGGAAGGCTGGGGCTGGGCGCTAACTAACACAGTACCACACTGGTAGGAGGGCTGGGGCTGGGCACTAACTAACACAGTACCATGCTGGTGGGAGGGCTGGGTACTAACTAACACAGTACCATGCTGGTGGGAGGGCTGGGTACTAACTAACACAGTACCATGCTGGTGGGAGGGCTGGGTACTAACTAACACAGTACCACACTGGTAGGAGGGCTGGGGCTGGGCACTAACTAACACAGTACCATGCTGGTGGGAGGGCTGGGTACTAACTAACACAGTACCATACTGGTGGGAGGGCTGGGTACTAACTAACACAGTACCATGCTGGTGGGAGGGCTGGGTACTAACTAACACAGTACCATGCTGGTGGGAGGGCTGGGCACTAAGTAACACACTGGTTCCCCATATATATATATTAAAGGTTGACCGATTATGATTTTTCAACACCAATACCGATTATTGGAGGACCCAAAAAAGCTGATACCGATTACTCGGCCGATTTTTATATATATATTTGTAATAATGACAATTACAACAATACTGAATGAACACTTTTATTTTAACTTAATATAATACATCAATAAAAGCAATTTAGTCTCAAATATATAATGAAACATGTTCAATTTGGTTTAAATAATGCAAAAACAAAGTGTTGGAGAAGAAAGTAAAAGTGCAATATTTGCCATGTAAAAAAGCTAACGTTTAAGTTCCTTGCTCAGAACATGAGAACATATGAAAGCTGGTGGTTCCTTCTAACATGAGTCTTCAATATTCCCAGGTAAGAAGATTTAGGTTGTAGTTATTATAGTAATTATAGGACTATTTCTCTCTATACCATTTGTATTTCATATACCTTGGACTATTGGATGTTATTGCCAGCCTAATCTCGGGAGTTGAAGTCATAAACAGCGCAATGCTTGAAGCACAGCAAAGAGCTGCTGGCAAATGCACGAAAGTGCTGTTTGAATGTAACGATTTTCGTCGTCAGATGAAGAGTAGTCGGACCAAAGCGCAGCGTGGTAAGTGTTCATGTTCATTTATTAAAAACAGAACACTAAACAAAATAACAACGAGAATGAAACGAAACAGTCCTGTCTGGTACAGACACAAAGACAGAAAACAACTACCCACAAAACACAGGTGGGAAAAGGCTACCTAAGTATGGTTCTCAATCAGAGACAACGATAGACAGCTGCCTCTGATTGAGAACCACACCCGGCCAAACACATAGAAATAGAAAACATAGAACACAAAACATAGAATGTCCACCCCAACTCACGCCCTGACCAAACCAAAATAGAGACATAAAAAAGGAACTAAGGTCAGGGCGTGACATTGAATGAATGCTCTACGAGCTTTCTGCTGCCGACCACCGCTCAGTCAGACTGCTCTATCAAATATGAAATCATAGACTTAATTATACTATAATAACACACAGAAATACGAGACTTAGGTCATTAATATGGTCAAATCCGGAAACTATCATCTCAAAAACAAAACGTTTATTCTTTCAGTGAAATACGGAACAGTTCCGTATTTTATCTAACGGGTGGCATCCATAAGTCTAAATATTCCTGTTACATTGCACAACCTTCAATGTTATGTCATAATTACGTAAAATTCTGGCAAATTAGTTCGCAAAGAGCCAGGGGGCCCAAACTGTTGCATATACCCTGACTCTGCGTGCAATGAACGCAAGAGAAGTGACACAATTTCACCTGGTTAATATTGCCTGCTAACCTGGATTTCTATTAGCTAAATATGCAGGTTTAAAAATATATACTTCTGTGTTTTGATTTTAAGAAAGGCATTGATGTTTATGGTTAGGTACACGTTGGAGCAACGACAGTCCTTTTTCGCGAATGCGCACCGCATCGATTATATGCAACGCAGGACACGCTAGATAAACGAGTAATATCATCAACCATGTGTAGTTAACTAGTGATTATGATTGATTGTTTTTTATAGGATAAGTTTAATGCTAGCTAGCAACTTACCTTGGCTTCTTACTGCACTCGCGTAACAGGCAGGCTCCTCGTGGAGTGCAAAGTCAGGCAGTTGGTTAGAGCGTTGGACTAGTTAACTGTGAGGTTGCAAGATTGAATCCCCGAGCTGACAAGGTAAAAATCTGTCATTCTGCCCCTGAACAAGGCAGTTAACCCACCGTTACTAGGCCGTCAATGAAAATAAGAATGTGTTCTTAACTGACTTGCCTAGTTAAATAAAGGTGTAAAAAAAAAAAAAAAAAACATTTTTTTTTTTAAATTGGCCAAATCGGTGTCCAAAAATTAAGATTGTTATGAAAAGTTGAACAATCGGCCATTCCGATTAATCGGTCGACCTCTATAAAAAAATATATTAAAAAAATAAAACACACACACACACACACACAACCGAGAGAGGGAAGAAGGGAGACAGGAAAAGGGGGAATGAAGGGGGAAATGAAGAGGGGAAAGGGCTTAGATGAAGAGGGCTCCTCGCTCCAAGTCTATCCTTAGCTTCGTTTTGTGGGCTCAAAGAATGTGCAGTTAGGTGGGAAGAGAATGGGGCTCACGAGGGGGGAAGAGCAGGGGAGTGCATCGCCCTGCCAGCCATACCTTCATAACACATTTCTCATTCACCAGCTAAAGCGTTGTTAGCTTTTTAAGCCAATCAGGCAGTTGGATGATGAATGATTTAACACTTGTCGAAGGAAGGAGCTTGGCTTGGAATGCCTTCCGTTTTCCCTCACGGTCACAGGAGAGACAGACAGCCTGACAGAGAGGAGAGGAGCACCGGGAATAGACCCCATTCCCTTTCATATTCCAGCTCCTCTTCTTTTCATGTGTTGATGTTTATGTCAATGCTGGCAGCTCACTAATCTGCTATCAGTGACAGTGTTGAACCTTCGATTCACTCTGAACCTAAATCACTATCACAACCAACTCTGCAATACCTTGTTACAGTGTTTATATCAGGATGAGCAGGTAGGAAGAAGGATAACAAGTTCAGCAACTCAAAGATAACCGTCTTAATTTCTACGGCTCATGTGAAAATAAGTCTGAGCCTACTGGTACCAGTGTCTAGTGGTGCTGAGTCCTCCAGTAACAAACACCTACTTAGGTTATTACAATGCAATTACCATTTACATTGTAATTGTAACGTATATATTTTTAATAATTCTATAATGCTATAATTTTTCAAATGAGTAACAATTTACTGACTTGCAATCACACAGAATTAGAGGCTAAATACTGGCATAATGACACCCAATGGTAATCAAAGGAAGTGCAATGCATTTTTGTTCAGCTGAATTATGCAAGTCAAGGAAATGCTTCCCCCTGGTGGTGTTTATATGTTATTGTTTGCAGGTACCAGACAGGATATTTATTTTATTTTTATTTCACCTTTATTTAACCAGGTAGGTGACGAATATGAAGCGAGGGCCAGCCAACGAGAGCATACAGGTCCCAGTGGTGGGTAGTATATGGGGCTTTGGTGACAAAACCCCCCTGGTATCTCATTTCAGTTCGTCAAATTGCCATTCTTCCAACCCTTTCTGTTCAAAGTAGACACTTTGACAACAGAGTATACAAAATCAACTTTTGTCAAGCACAGTCAAATTCAGCAGACACATCTACTGACAAGTTGTCCAACAAGAGTTGTGAAACATGTTAGTCCTCCTACCACATTCTGGATTCAATACAATAAGCTTCACAATGAATCAGAGGCGACAAAAAAATGAGCTGCCTGTTTGGCATGTTATTTTAGCATTAAGACGTGTCACATATCAGTTTGCAAACAATGCAAAAAAATATATAACAAATTAATAAAGCTGCATACAAACATGGTCTCTTTTTTGCTTTCTTGAGTAAGGCAGCTCCAAAGTGCAGGTGTTTCAGCCTAGCTCAGCGCTTTCTGTGGTGGAAGGGCAGCCAGCGGAAAATACAGAGCGTAGGCGTTGGTAATCTTCTCTAGTTGCGCCAGGATTGGCTCAGTGTTCTGTCACTCATGGGGACACTACGTCACCGCAGAATCTACAGGGTGAGCTAGGCAGTTCAATCCCCCTTGAATGCTGACATAGATTTACATGATGAAGTGCCCATCCAAGAAGGCTCAAGGTCATTGGCCACAGATAAAATTACGTCAAATCACGTTATACTGTATCTACCGTAGCTTTGATTGGACTGATCATGTCAACATCATACTTTCAAAATCTTAGCTGGCAAGCTAGACAAGCAGTCATCATCATGAATCACGTCGACAATCTACTGGCAAATCCTTTTCAATCATTGTCATATGAAGAGGAATTATAGATCAAATGTATCGGTGCTTATCGGCCATTGGACATAAACATTACACAACAAGTTAGAAATCGCAAATTCAATAATGAGTGGTTTGTAAGAAATCAGTGAATACCTGCAAGCGTTGAAAATAATTTACTATTTTGCTTCCCCTGCCTGCTATTCGGTGGAGAGGGTGTGTGGTCCAAGTCTGGGTTTAAGGGTCTAATTTCCAAGCTTAAAATTTTTTACATTCACACGCATGGGCCAGAAGAGGTTGAATACATTGGGCATGCTGTCAATTCATTAGCATGACTTCTGCCGCGTTCAAAACAACTGGAAACTCGGAACTGGGAAATCTCAGATGTCAGTGAGTTCAAGACAACTGGGAACTCAGAAAAAAACGAGCTCAGACTGGGAAAATATGTTTTCAACGGTCATCCAACTCGGAATTCTAGTCGGAAACTTGGGTCTCTTTCTAGAGCTCCGACCTGAAAATCACTGACGTAATGATTCAACCTTGTTTTTTCCCCCAGTTCCCAGTTGTCTTGACAGCACCATAAATCCAGAGAATGCCAGACTTTGATAACAAAGTTTTATGACAAAATTTGCCCACAAGAAGGACCGCTGCGCCACCTTCCTGTTCAAGTGAGCAGCACAACAATGGTGAGTCCAAAAATGTCTTGTATGCTGCTGCATAAATTATGTAATAGGCCAGGGAGATATGTATACTGTAGCTAAGAAAGTAATACTTAGTCTATGTTATGTAGTAAGCTGCTAGCAGACAGTGTGCCTCACTCTAATACTTTGGTCCCTTCCCCCTCATAACTGGTGGTTCACATGTAGCCTATAGCCTGTCTTAGAGAAATATCATTGAATGTTGTAAGAGATTTCATTGTCTGCTTATATGCCCCCTTTATCTATCCTACGGTTCTGACTTGGTGTACAGGGAAAATACTGTAAGAAAGGCCTACGTTCTAAATTCTGACGCTGTACATTTCAAAAGTGCTGAACAAATAGTTATATAGACTATGTTTGTCTTTGCTCGCTCATTAATGTCTTAATCGAAATAACAGATTGCCTCTTATCCGCTTATCATTCCCTTATGCCATAGCTTGTACATCTCAATTGTCAGTAGAAAACACATTTGTTTATGCAAGTCAGCCATTTCAGCTTCACTACCATTCAAAAGTTTGGGGTCACATAGAAATGTCCTTGTTTTTATAAGAAAAACAGTTTTTTTGTCCATTAAAATAACATCAAATTGATCAGAAATACAGTGTAGACATTGTTCATGTCGTAAATGACTATTGTAGCTGGAAACGTCTGATTTTTTATGGAATATCTACAGTTGAAGTCGGAAGTTAACATACACCTTAGCCAAATTCATTTAAACTCAGTTTTTCACAATTCCTGACATTTAATCTTACAAAAAATTCCCTGTCTTAGGTCAGTTAGGAACACCACTTTATTTTAAGAATGTGAAATGTCAGAATAATAATAATAGTAGAGAAAATTATTTATTTCAGCTTTTATTTCTTTCATCACATTCCCAGTGGGTCAGAAGTTTACATACACTCAATTAATATTTGGTAGCATTGCCTTTAAATTGTTTAACTTGGGTCAAACGTTTCAAGTAGCCTTAAATGTTTCGGGTAGCCTTCCACAAGCTTCCCACAATAAGTTGGGTGAATTTTGGCCCATTCCTCCTGACAGAGCTGGTGTAACTGAGTCAGGTTTGTAGGCCTCCTTGCTCGCACACGCTTTTTTTTAGTTCTGCCCACAAATTTTCTATAGGATTGAGGCCAGGGCTTTGTGATGGCCACTAAAATACCTTGACTTTGTTGTCCTTAAGCCATTTTGCCACAACTTTGGAAGTATGCTTTGGGTCATTGTCCATTTTAAGACCCACTTGCGACCAAGCTTTAACTTCCTGACTGATGTCTTGAGATGTTGCTTCAATATATCCACATAATTTTCCGTCCTCATGATGCTATCTATTTTGTGAAGTGCACCAGTCCCTCCTGCAGCAAAGCACCCCCACAACATGATGCTGCCACCCCTGTGCTTCATGGTTGGGATGGTGTTCATCAGCTTGCAAGCGTCCCCATTTTTCCTCCAAACATAACGATGGTCATTATGGCCAAACAGTTCTATTACCCGCAAAACACCAGTCTCAACGTCAACAGTGACGAGGCGACTCCGGGATGCTGGCCTTCTAGGGCAGAGTTCCTCTGTCCAGTGTCTGTGTTCTTTTGCCCATCTTAATATTTTCTATTTATTGGCCAGTCTAAGATATGGCTTTTTCTTTGCAACTCTGCCTAGAAGGCCAGCATCCCGGAGTCACCTCTTCACTGTTGACGTTGAGACTGGTGTTTTGCGGGTACTATTTAATGAAGCTGCCAGTTGAGGACTTGTGAGGCATCTGTTTCTCAAACTTGACACTTTAATGTACTTGTCCTTTTACTCACTTGTGCACCGGGGCCTCCCACTCCTCTTTCTATTCTGATTACAGCCAGTTTGCGCTGTTCTGTGAAGGGAGTAGTACACAGCGTTGTACCCAATCTTCAGTTTCTTGGCAATTTCTCGCATGGAATAGCCTCCATTTCTCAGAACAAGAATAGACTGACGTGTTTCAGAAGGTTATTTGTTTCTGGACATTTTGAGCCTGTAATTGAACCCACAAATGCTGATGCTCCAGATACTCAACTAGTCTAATGAAGGCCAGTTTTATTGCTTCTTTAATCAGAACAACAGCCTTCAGCTGTGCTAACATAATTGCAAAAGGGTTTTCTAATGATCAATTAGCCTTTTAAAATTATAAACTTGGATTAGCTAACACAATGTGTCAGTGGAACACCAGAGTGATGGTTGCTGATAATGGGCCTCTGTACACCTATGTAGATATTCCATTAAAAATCTGCCGTTTCCAGCTACAATAGTCATTTACAACATTAACAATGTCTACACTGTATTTCTGATCAATTCAATGTTATTTTAATGGACAAAAAATTTGCTTTTCTTTCAAAAACAAGGATATTTCTAAGTGACCCCAAACTTTTGAACAGTAGTGTATGTTTTTTTAAATGGCAGTAAATGAGGCTGAATTAACTGTTTCGTTTCCCAGACAAGGCTCCGCTGATGGTGTAGCGGTGTTAACGATTCATGAAGCTGAAAAGAAAGCTCTGCTGTTGGGACAGCTTTATGTAGGACCTAACAGTTTGTGGGCACCATTTTTCCCCATTGTAGTGCAATTCATGTATTGTTTAGTGTTGTGTTGTGTTGTGGCTTTGCTGGCATACAAAAAATAAATAAAATACATTTGTCCCACCAGGATTTACATGTTAAAATCGCCACTGCAATTAATAATGTTTCCACAGGTGATAATAAGCAAATGTCTATGAAATATTTAGCAGCTCTTTAATTTATGAAAATAGGAGACCCAGAAGAGTCATTAAAATAAGGATCTTAATCCAGATCTACTGCTCTATCAAAATAATACTATATAATTACCCATAAAAACACAATACTAAAGTCAAATATTTATGTCAAATACAGACCAGTCTGGATAAAAGCTTGATTTAAAAAAAGAGCTGACAAATTTAACATGTCTAAACTGATATAATGTAAGTCAGGTAGATTATATTTTGTTTATTAGTTTCAGTTGACAGTTTACACTATACGCATACAAATACAATGTTGTTACTACAGCAATTACAGTTACCAGAAGGACATAATGTAAAGTGTTACGACAACCATAAATCTCTTCCAATTGTCTCAGAGGCTTCAGTAATGTAAAGTGAGACTACAGAGAGACAGCTGGGTGGCAGGCTATAACCACTTCATCTCTTTTGATATGTCAGGGAATGTGTCTGCATACATCTGACAGTCAAATTCTTTACTACTATATCTAATGGTAAAACCTAGCTACCTAGAGCAGCCCAGTATGTAGATTAGTCTTCTATGAAATAGATTACCTCTTCAACATCCTATGCAATACAGGCCTTTCCATCATAAGGAATATCAAATGATGAGTTTCCCAAAAGCCAGAGGCTATATACATTCAGCAACTGTATTTTTCAATGTAATGAACTAAATCCATATTTTTGAATCAATATATTCCTCTGTGTAACTGATTCACATAACAACTAAGGGCATGTCACACTGTGGTAGTGACAGTGGGGGTAGTAACTCTTACCTGTGGGGTAGTTGCTCTGAAGGTGGCCCCTGCAGTGGGGGTGGCAGTTCGGGGGGAGATGTTGTTCTGGGCCTGGGCCTGGGCCTGGGCTTGGGCCTGTGCCTGGGCAAGGGCCTGCTGTGGGACCATCACCAGCTGACCCATCTCAGTGCGCACCAACACCATTCCTAGAGGGCAGACAGAGCAATCACACACAATATACTCAGTCAAAGTCAATACACTGACCTAAAAGGCACCTGGGCTGGCTGTCAATGAAATGCACCTATTTCAGTCACATAGTGACCCTAGAAAGTGACAAGGAGACCAGTGACAAGGAGATCACGTTGGATTTATGAAACAGTAGAATCAATTCTGATGTCCAATCTGATTTCTTAATGCCATATTCAATCTGCCCATGAGAGCAGTACATTCCATTTACATCAGCATCAAATAGAATGAGAAATGATAGAGCTTTTATTACACAGTGTATCTGTTACTGAACATAAATGCCTCAAAAAGATTTCCATAAACCTCCTCTAGATTAACTCAGAGACTCATTGAAAATGTAACTATATTATACTAAAAAAAAATCACTAACACACAAAAGCTAATTTAATCATTGAACATTTTGTGTAGGCTAATGGGTATGCTGCTATAAGAGTAATGTCCAAACACAAGTAGACCCTATGTGACTTACAATATGTGTAGATCTCTGCGGAGGAACAACTGAAACTGCAACATACCACCCTGCATCTCCCTGCTGATTTGCCTCTGAAGCTAAGCAGCGTTGGTCCTGGTCAGTCCCTGGATGGGATACCAGATAGTGTTGGAGGGCTGGTAAGAGGCACTCTTTCCTCTGGTCTTAAAAATATCCCAATGCCCCAGGACAGTGATTTGGCACATTGCCCTGTGTAGGGTGCAGAATTTTGGATGGGACGTTAAACAGATGTCCTGACTCTCTGCCTGCGTTTACACAGGAAGCTCCATTCTGAAATGCTTTCCACTAATTGGTATTTTGACCAATCACATCAGATCCTTTCACATCAAGTTCCTCTAAGGCAGGGTTCCCCAAACTCGGTCGTGGGGCCCCCCAGGTGCACGTTTTGGTTTTTACCCTAGCACTACACAGCTGATTCAAATAACCAACTCATTCATCGTCAAGCTTTGATTATTTGAATCAGCTGTGTAGTGCTAGGGCAAAAAACAAAACGGGAGGGAGGACTTTGGGAAATCCTGCTCTAAAGAATGAACGTGTTCAGATCCTCAAAGTAATACAGATACACCATTGAGAGCATCTTGACTGGCTGCATCACCACTTGGTATGGCAACTGTACGGCAACTGCATGGCACCTGACCGCAAGGCGCTACAGAGGGTGGTGAGTAAGGCCTTGTACATCACTGGGGGCGAGCTGCCATCCAGGACCTCTATTCCAGGCGTTGTCAGAGGAAAACCCAAAAATGTTTCAAAGATTCCAGCCACCCAAGCCATTGACTTTTCTCTCTGCTATAGTACCGCACAGCAAGCAGTACCAATGCACCAAGTCTGGAAACAACAGGACCCTGAACAGCTTCTATTCCCAAACCATAAGTCTGCTAAGTAGCTAATCAAATGGATACTCAGACTATCTGCATTGACCCTTTTACTCTCTTGCACTCTACGCACACACACTGGACTCTACCCACACACTCATACATACTGTACCTACACCCCAACACATACATACACTACACAATTACAGCCTGAATTTAAAATACAGTAGATTCAATGTAGATGTTTTGTTACTGGCCTACAAGCAATACCCCATAATGTCAAAGTGGAATTATGTTTTTCTAAATGTTACAAATTAATAAAAAATGAAAAGCTGAAATTTCTTGAGTCAATAAGTGTTCAACCCCTTTGTTATGGCAAGCCTAAATAAATTCTGGAGTAAAAATGTACTTAAGAAGTCACATAATAAGTTGCATGGACTCATTCTGTGTTCAATAATAGTGTTTAACATGATTTTTTATGACTACCTCATCTCTGTACCCATGCATACAATTATCTATAATGTCCTTCAGTCGAGCAGTGCATTTCAAACACAGATTCAACAACAAAGACCTGGGAGGTTTTCCAATGCCTCGCAAAGAACTGCACCTATTGGTAGATGTGTAAAGATTTTAAAAAAGCAGACATTGAATATCCCTTTGAGCATGGTGAAGTTATTAACTACACTTTGGATGGTGTATCAATACACCCACTCACAAAGATACCGGCGTCCTTCCTAACTCAGTTAATGGAGAGGAAGGAAACTGCTCAGGGATTTCACCATGAGGCCAAAGCAGATGTTAAAACAGTTAAAGTTGAATGGCTGTGATGGCAGAAAACTGAGGATGAACCAACAAGACTGTAGTTACTCCACAATACTAACCTAATTGAGAGAGTGAAAATAAGGAAGCCTGTACATCAGAGGAGGCTGATGGGAGGAGCTAAAAAAGGACGGGCTCATTGTAATGTCTAGAATTGAATAAATGAAATGGCGTCAAACATGTGGTTTCTATTTGGTTGATGTGTTTGATACCATTCCATCAACTCCATTCCAGTCTTTATGGTGAGCCCGTCCTCCTTTAGTTCCTCCTAACAGCCTCCTCTGAAGTACATAATACAAATATTCCAAAACTTGCATCCTGTTTGCAACAAGGCACTAAACTAATACTGCAAAAAATGTGGCAAAGCAATTCACTTTTTGTCCTGTATACAAAGTGTTGTGTTTGGGGCAAATCCAATATTAATGTGTTCTGAGTACCACTCTCCATATTTTCAAGCATAGTGGTGGCTGCATCGTGTTATGGGTCTGCTTGTAATCATTAAGGACAGGGGAGTTTTTCAGGATAAAACAGAAATGGAAAGGAGATAAGCACAGGGAAAATCCTAGAGGAAAACCTGGTTTAGTCTGCTTTCCATCAGACACTGGAAGATTAATTCACTTTTCACAAGGACAATAACCTAAAACACAATGCCAAATCTACTCTGAAGCTACTTACCAAGAAGACAGTGAATGTTCCTGAGTGACAGTTTTGACTTATCTATTTGAAAGTCTATGGTAAGACCTGAAAATGGTTGTCTAGCAATGATCAACAATCAATTTGACAGAGCTCGAAGAATTTCAAAAAGAATACTGTGCAAATGTTGCACAATCCAGGTGTGGAAAGCTCTTAGAGACTTACCTAGAAAGACTCACAGCTGTAATCTCTACCAAGCTGCTTCTACAAAGTATTTAAATGAGATATTTCTGTATTTCATTTTCAATACATTTGCTACAATTTCTAAAACATGTATTCACTTTGTCATTATGAGGTATTGTGTGTAGATGGGTGAGAAGTCTTCTTTTTTTAATCCATTTTGAATTCAGGCTGTAACACCATAAAATGTGGAAAAGGTCAAAGGGTGTGATTAGTTTCTGAAGGCATTGAATAGTCACCTCAACTACGTCGTAACCCTGCACATCGACTCGGTATTGGTACTCCATGTATATAGTAGCAATGTCATTTTAACTCTTTATTTAAACATTTTATTCACTGTTTATTCATTCCTTGTGTCAGTATTTGTAATTTTATCTTTAACTTTGTTGTTGGAAAAGATCCGTAAGCATTGCACTGTTAGTCTACACCTGATGTTTACAAAGTATGTGACAAATACAATTTTATTTGACATCAGATATTTTTCAGAACTGATCTGATCAGTCAACATACCAAAATATCTGAATTAGGCTGCCTGTGTAAACGCCACCTCCATGGTCAGTAAAGATCCCATGGCTCTTATCATAAAAGTAGGGGTGTTAACTCCAGCGTCCTGGCTAAATTCCCAATCTGGCCCTCATACCATCATGGCCACCTAATCATCCCCCCTCCTCTGTAACTATTCCACAGGTTGTTGCCGTAAATGAGAATGTGTTCTCAGTCAACTTACCTGGTAAAATTAGGTTTAATAACATAACCAAATAGTCTCTTAAACAGCACACGTTGCATGTGATCTGTCCCCTTCACTGTTCTGAGCCTGCCTGAACAGCCTCATAGACAGGTGCTTACTCATTCAAACCCCAGAGTTAGAAAAATAGATCAGATGAACTTGCTAAACAACAGGTGAACTTCAACTTGCCACCTTCAACTCATAAACAAGTAACCTCAATTGAATCCTCTGAAAGCAGGCAATCAGAACACTAAGTCCTTTAGACACAACCTCAATCTCAGTCATAAAAGTGAGCCTCAAATCATCAGAGCATGACTGGCTCATTGTTTTTAAATGCACACAGCATGGATTCATTCAGACTGTTCATTTAGCGCTTGCAAACACATAGAGACCTAATCATGCGCCACGCTGAGCACATATGCAGCACTCACAGTGGATTGTCTTCAGGCATGTATTGGTGAGATGAGATGCAATATGGTCTAGCGGTTGAGAAATGCTCATAAACTCATGAATTGCCAGACAGTGATATGCTCTGGGCCAGGAGTTCCCTGCACTCCATGAAACGTCTCTTCTCCATTTAACTGAGGTTTGAATGATTCTGCAAATCAGAATATATCATATCAGAGGTATGCATATCCTGCTATTTGTTTATTTTAAAATGTGTAACTTTGAGAGTATTATATGACAGTGGTAAGTCTAATCTCCACTAGAGCTGGGCGATATGGACAAAAATCCGTATTGCGATAAATTGCCTGAATTGATGCAATAACGATAAATAAAACTAAGTTTATAACATTAAGGTGCACCAGTTTTTTTTATTTTCCTTTAAACTACTAGTTTGATGGTTGTAGCCATCAATTGTCCCATTAACAATCACCCATATTAGTAAAATTATTTAATTTCAAACTTCACATTTCTCTAATATAGGCTACTTATCGTAATGAACAATATCAGCAAAATGCCTGCGATAAGTGATCAGTATTGTCGGTGTCGATAAAAAAAATTTTTTTTTCATGGGTGCACCTCAGCCACGCTCAAGGTCCTAAATGATATCATAACCGCCATCGATAAAAGACAGTACTGTGCAGCCGTCTTCATCAACCTGGCCAAGGCTTTCGACTCTGTTAATCACCTCATTCTTATCGGCAGACTCAATAGCCTTGGCTTCTCAAATGACTGCCTCGCCTCGTTCACAAACTACTTCTCAGATAGAGTTCAGTGTGTCAAATCGGAGGGCCTGTTGTCCGGACCTTTGGCAGTCTCTATGGGTGTGCCACAGGGTTCAATTCTCGGGCCGACTCTTTTCTTTGTATATATCAATGATGTCGCTCTTGCTGCTGGTGATTCTCTGATCCACCTCTACGCAGACGACACCATTCTGTATGCACCTGGCCCTTCTTTGGACACTGTGTTAACAAACCTCCAAACGAGCTTCAACACCATACAACACTCCTTCAGTGGCCTCGAACTGCTTTTAAATGCCAGTAAAACTAAGTGCATGCTCTTCAACCGATCACTGCCCGCACCCTCCCGCCCGACTAGCATCACTACTCTGGACGGTTCTGACCTAGAATATGTGGAGAACTACAAATACCTAGGTGTCTGGCTACTGTAAACTCTCCTTCCAGACTCACATTAAGCATCTCCAATCCAAAATTAAATCTAGAATCTGCTTCCTATTTCGCAACAAAGCCTCCTTCACTCATGCCGCCAAACATATCCTCGTAAAACTGACCATCCTACCAATCCTTGACTTCGGCGATGTAATTTACAAAATAGCCCCCAACACTCTACTCAGCAAAATGGATGTAGTCTATCACAGTGCCATCCGTTTTATCACCAAAAGTCCCAAATACTACCCACCACTGCAACCTGTATGCTATCATTGGCTGGCCCTCACTACATATCCGTCGCCAAACCCACTGGCTCCAGGTCAGCTATAAGTGTTTGCTAGGTAAAGCCCCGCCTTATCTTAGCTCACTGGTCACCATTGCAACACCCACCCATAGCACACTCCAGCAGGTATATTTCACTGGTCATCCCCAAAGCCAACACTTCCTTTGGCCGTCATTCCTTCCAGTTCTCTGCTGCCAATGACTGGAACGAATTGCAAAAATCTCTGAAGCTGGAGTCTTATATCTCCCTCCCTAACTTTAAGCATTAGCTGTCTGAGCAGCTTACCAATCACTGTACCTGTACACAGCACACCCGTCTACCTCATCCCCATATTATTACTTACCCTCTTGCACCCAAGTATCTCTTCTTGCACATTCATAATCTGCACATCTATCACTCCAGTATTAATGCTAAATTGTAATCATTGTACATAGATGTTTCTATTTTTCTTTTCTGTTATTGACTGTATGTTTGTTTATGTGTAACTCTGTGTTGTTGTTTTTGTCACACTGCTTTGCTTTATCTTGGCCAGGTCGCAGTTGTAAATGAGAACTTGTTCTCAACTGGCCTACCTGGTTAAATAAAGGTGAAGTAAAAAAATAAAAATGTAAAAAATAATGAGTGCATACAAAATGCAGGAGTAGGCCTATCCGTCTGCTGGGCCAACACAGTGATATTGTTTCTTTAAGAACTTCAGTGGCTCTTTCACATGCCTCATGCAGCTCATGGTAACAACTTTGAGAGATGAATACCAATAGAGGAGATCATGTCTGGTGTGTTGTCTATGTCCTGCCACTTCATTAAACTTGCCCATTGGCAAAATATGTACATGCTTGTGATGTCAGAAAAGTCATTTGATTGGGTGATATCAAACAGATTTGTGGAACTTTCCTAGAACTGGAATGATGCATGCCATTGTGTACTGTGTTCCGTCATATTGTCAATGCCATTGAAATATACTGTATATTATATTCAGTATACCAGTAGGCATTGTTGTCACCATACCAACTGAGCAGCGAACATTTTGCTCACATGCAGTCTTGGTTGTGATCTTTGTGTTGTGTTGATAATGGGTGTCATGAATCATGTAATAACTTTATTCAATTTCAGATATTTCTTCAACATTATACAGAATTCACCTAAAATCAATACAGATGTAAAGGATATTTTTATATATATTTTTTTTTTACAACCAAATCTATTTTTTTTTTAATGGAAATTGGATGTTACAGGGTCCAGACAACTTTTTTGGTGATTTCACATGTTTGAGAAACTTACCCCCAACAACAAATCACTTCCTCAACCATTTTGTGTAATATGGGGCCCCCGAAAAAGCATGACCAAAGGCTCCAGAAACAAGCAAATACATCCTCTTAGAAAAAAGCTCTCAGTATAGTGACGCAGTTCTTTCGATGTTGCACACAAATTGTCATTCCAAACTTTATCCGCAATGTTATATTCCCTTTTGCACAACTCGAGCTGTTTCCCCTATCCAGCTGTTCCATTCTCCATGTAGCCTGCTGCTACAGGTAACTGCCAAAATAAAAGGAAACACCAACATAAAGCATTTTAATAGCACATTGGGACACCACCAGCTGCAAGAACAGCTTCAATGTGCCTTGGCATAGATTCTACAAGGGCCTGGAACTTCCTGTGTGTAAGAACCCATGCTTTCAGTACACTTCATATCCATCATTTATTCAAGTGTTTCCTTTATTTTGGTGGTTACTTGTAAATTGGACGGAGATGTATCTCCCGAGTCACAACAAAGCTCTATAATGTTGCGGACAAAGTTCGGAATGGCACAATTTCATATGTAAAACATCTAAAGCTCGGCATCACTACTGACAAAAAAGGACACATTTGTTTTTGGAGCCTTTGTTCGTGTTTTTTCAGGGCCCCTATACTACACAAAGAGGAGAAGAGATTAGCTGTTTGGTGAAAGTTTCTCAAAAACGTGAAATCTCACACAAAAGGTGTCTGGACCCTTTAAGATGACATTTACATAAAAAAATAGAGATTTATTTGTAAAAACTACTTCTCCTTTAATCTGTATAGAATTTACAGATGTAATCTGTATTGACAGTTGTTTTATCAAATGAATGCTACTTTGCCCAAAGCACATTCAGAATCTGCTGCATCTTTGGGAATCTTCAGGAAGTGAACAGGGAAATGAAGGAACACATCACATGTCCAGGTAATGTTTTACATTAAAGTACAGAAATGATGTAATGACAAAGCACAGGGCTCTCAAAAAGACCTGCCCAGTTTCATTGTTTTGATATGAGCAGATTTCCCCTCTCTCTGATTTGAAGAGAAGAGCAATTCATCCTTCTAACACCTTACCCGGTGGGATGGTAAACCCAGGAGGCAGTTGAATGGTCGTCTGTTGTTGTTGGGGGGGTCTGACAATCAGCTGGGGGGCTACAATCCTTTGAGCCGCTGGGACTCCCGGTCGAAGCAGAGGGTGTGTAGCGGTGGCCACAGACGGTGACGCTGGCCTTACCATTCCAACCGTTGTTGTTTGTCCAACAACATTGACTGCAGGCTTTGCCATAACATGACTTGCAGTAGTCGCCGCTGCTAGGTTGAAAACAGCAGAGGGAGAGGAAACAGAGTTTATTACGGAATTGACAACACCTAACGGACTGGACATGACTATTTTGGACTGTACGGGAGCGTCCGACTTCGCTTCAGAACCCTCTTTTTTGTGGTTCACTTGCGAAGCTGCTGCACAGGTGATCGGTCCTATCGCGCCTTCTTTAACCAAGGCCGAGACGGTAGTGCCATTTCCATTATGTGCGATGCTCGCTACAATGTGACTTGGTAGTCTTTGCAAAGCAATAGTAGGAGTCCCCTTATCCAGGGGAATCGCTGATTGAGTTGAAGAAATGCTGGAGTTAGATAAAGTGAAATTCGTTGTATTTACACAAGATGTAACGTCAACGGTCCGACTTGAGTTTGCTGCACTTGCACTGCTAATCAACGCATCAGTTCCCGCCGCAGGGGGATTATTCCTTGACGTTACCGCTCCTCCGGTACCGTTCAAACTCTGTATTCCCACGGATGCACTCCGTAACGATGCAGTTATACGTTTTCTTGGATGATCGACAATGTCTGTTGATGTCTGACCTGAAGCCAGAGCGGAACCTCGGCTGGTGCTGCTGCTGATGCTGTTGACAAGCGGATAAGTTGCTACACCACCAGATGCAGGTACTGTTGTGATAGATGATGTTCCATGTGATTGCAAACCGCTCTTGGTAGCGTTTACTCCAGTCTCTGAAG
Source organism: Salvelinus fontinalis (assembly GCF_029448725.1). NCBI lineage: Eukaryota > Metazoa > Chordata > Actinopteri > Salmoniformes > Salmonidae > Salvelinus > Salvelinus fontinalis. Next base: position 77,158,227 of record NC_074668.1, read on the forward strand.
TGGTAGAAGCTTCCTCAAAGGACGGAATAGAACTCAGCGAAGAAGATGTAACAGTTTTCTCTAAGATAATTTGTTTAGAGTTCATCTCCTGGTGCATCCCAGCTTTATGTTGTCCTTGTTGTTGTTGCTGCTGCTGTACTAGTGTAGTAACGTTACCCACTTGGGCTGGTAGCGTTTTCCCTAAGTGATGCTTTGCAGTGACTGTAGACCCAGCACCTCTGTTTTCCGACTGAGTATCTGCAGGGTTGCTTTGTCCAACAAGTTGTGACTCCAAAGAGCCCACTAAATCGCTCACAGCTTTTTCATCCACCTCAGAAAATAGCATATCTTCCAGTAGGTCTGAGGTGCTCGCCATCTTTGATCATAGATCGCTGTCTAAAAAAGTGTACGTGAGTGAAATGCGCATGCGTGTTACTAGGCATTGTGGGAGTTAATCTGACGTCAAAGAGACAATATTTATGTTTGTTTTTTTCAAATTTCATTGATTAATAAATGTATTACTAAACAAAATACTGTAGTAAGGAAATTGTTTAGCACGTTACATTTCAGCACGTAATAAAGTGGGAGTTCTCACAGAAACTCAGAAACCTCACATTTTATTATGGCAATGAAAATAGGCTTTAGTCTGGGGGGACATCAAGTACAGAGTAGCATATGGTCCCTAGGACATATTTTATTTGTCATAGAGATTTTATTTTGACACTTGCCACAGACACGACTGGAAATACTTAGTAGTTTCCGCACCAAATAATTTCACCTTCACCTAATTTCACCTAAATGTTTTGCTTCGGCTAGCTGTGGCTGGCTGCTGGTTTGTTAGAATTGCTGGAAGGACATTTTGTTAGATGAAGAAGATCGCAACTGCACAATTGTCTTTATTGCAGATTACAGTAAAATACATGGTACCTGTGTGGAAACTGCTTAATTAAACAAACGTTGTCTTTGTATGTATTTTTATGCATAAGGGATGAGCGAGAGAGATGGGCGATACGGTATCCAGTGGCAGCGATGACAACTGTACATAAACTGTAGTTGGCAGTCTCAGATCTAGGATCCGTTTGCCCTCTCCCAATCCCAGAAAGTATCCAGAAGGGAGAGTAACACAAAACTAACCTTAGATCAGTAATCTTTGAAAGGTAGCAATGATCCAGTGAAAACTCGCGATATCTACGGTTGACAGAGACAATTTCCCACCATTCTTTGCGGTGAGGCAAGGCATCATAAGAAAACGGCCATGTCGTGGTGCTAGTAAATTGGTGGAAGAACGAACAAGCAATAATCTTTGTTAGAAGTGTACAAACAGGACTAAATAGAGTAGCTAGCTACTTTCCATATACTTTTGGAAGATATATATTTATTTCCCACACTCAAATAAAAAGGAAGACGGTATGAGTGGAGGGACGCCCTACATCGGGAGTAAAATTAGCCTAATCTCGAAGGCCGAGATTCGCTATGAAGGAATTTTATACACAATTGACACCGAAAATTCGACTGTTGCTCTCGCCAAAGGTAAGCTAAAACGTATACATTGCAATCAAATAAGTCGATAAATTGAAAACACAGTTTTTTTTACTAGCAATGAGGTGCAGGCACTGTCACTGTCAAATTGTTCACAATGCTAGTTAGCATAGCTAGTAGCTGGCTTTGTCGAATGCGTAATCATGCGTGTGGCAGGCTAGTTTAAGTTAGCAGAGCTAATTTAACTTGCCCGTTTCACTGCAAACGCTCTGGCCTGTTTCATTCATGATTTGTTGGTGCATTGCTTAGCTGACCGGTTTATCACTTCAGCTAACTTGCATGATTAGATAGTAAATGTTAGCGGTTAATGTGGACGGGAAATCGGCTTGATAAAATGCTAACGATGTTGACCTTAATTTGATGGCTAGAAAGTGCAAGTTAGCTAACTAGCGACAGTTCTATTGTTTCTCCAGTGGCAGCTAGTTCGCTGCCTGTTTGCACTGGTATGTGCATGTGCTCACTTGCATTCTCTTTGTTTACCTCCTGCACGGCGTTATATTTTGTCAATACTAGACTGTACAATGAATGGTGGATGATCTGGCAGACAATCAATGTAATTTGTCTTTGCATTTGTTTATCCAAACAGTCCGCTCCTTTGGCACCGAGGACCGCCCTACTGACAGGCCAATTCCACCACGGGATGAAGTCTTCGAGTACATAATCTTCAGAGGGAGTGACATCAAGGACCTGACTGTTTGCGAGCCACCAAAAGCCACCAGCTCCCTGCCTCAGGACCCTGCCATTGTTCAAGTAAGCAGGACATTGATCTAGTCAATGATTCATTGGCAAATGTATTTGCTGTTTACATATTTAATAGTTATGTATATGGTTGTCTTAACATTTTGTTTTTCCCAGTCCTCTATTGGATCCACCAATGCTCCACCCCCATCATTCCAGTCTGTGGGCTCATATGCACCCTTTAGCAGCAGGGCTCCTGTCCCCCCTTACAGCCAGTTTAACCCCAGCCCCCTGGTGTCCCAGCAGTTTGGAGTTGTTGGTGGAGGTTGGTACATTCATCTTGTTGATTCGCCATTCTATCATCTCTGAGATGTCTGAAATGAAGAATGATCTTGAAAGCTCTTGTATTGTCAGTGTTTAATGCGATGCTGTTGGAGCTAGTACTTTTTTCTTTAACATATCTGCCTCAGAACATAAAATTGCATGATATTCAATGCGGTATGTTGCTTGCAGTTAACAAAAGTGGAGAACTGCACTTCTTGCATTATTATAATCACACAACCTGCCTTCGATCATGATTCTCAGTTCCAGTGCATTACACAAGTAATTGAACAAAGGTGTCTTCTATATGGGGGAGTTGTGTTAAGAGCCCCAGAGCTCGGTCTGAACAGTAACGTGTCACTTGCGGTATGGTTTTGGAAGCATAAGGATGTTATCTTTAATATAATTGAGAAATTATAATTAAAGAAAAGGTTACAGTGATACCCACTTTTTTTTATAGGGTTAGTGTTCCCACATGGCCATATCTCCATGTTACAGCGCGTGTTTACGGAAGACAGAGGCACCACCTCTGCTAATTAGCTATCTAGCATGCTCCAAACACCTGTGTGTAACTAGAAGGTTGCCAGAAATGTGACACTGAGAAATACTGTTGACTTCAACTGTCATAAAGCTGGTTAAAATAGTGTAAAGTAAGTGTATATTTTGCAGTTGTGAAATTATTTTGAAAGTAAAGGGCTTTGTTTCTAGAACCGTATTGCAATTTATAATCGATTCATGTTTAAATTTAGTATTTGGGGCTCCCGAGTGGAGCAGAGTTGTAAGGCGCTGCATGAGTGCTAGAGGTGTTACTACGTTCCCGGCTTCATATGTGCCACAACCGGCAGTGGTCGGGAGTCCCATAGGACCGCTCGCAATTGGCCCAGCGTCATCCGGGTTAGGGGAGTGTTTGGCCAGTGGGGCTTTACTTGACTCAACGCACTCTAGCAACTCTTTGTGGTGGGCCGGGTGCCTACATGCTCACCACCGATGCCAGTTGAACTGTGTTTCCTCCGACACATTGGTGCGGCTAGCTTCCGGGTTAAGCTGGCGGGTGTTAAGGAGCGCGGTTAGGTGGCATTTCGGTGGATGCATGACTTTGCTTCTCCCGAGCCCATTGGGGAGCTGCAGCGACGAACCAAGATCGAATAACTGGGGAGAAAAAGGGGGTAAAATAATATATATATATTATTGCTTATTTGGCTGTGTTGGCTGCCAGAGCCAGTCTACCTTTGAATATATCATATAATGTCCTTGGACCTTAAAGAGTAAAGGTAGGCTCCTTAAGAGTACATCTTGGGCTAACCCCTGCCTTGTCCTCTAGGTCGCACCAGCCCCCAGCTGGACACTCTGAGGAAGAGCCCTTCCCTGGAGCAGGCAGTGCAGACTTCCCCCACCACTACCCCTGCTACACCTGCACCAGTGGGACAAAGGAACCCAGCTGGCCCATCAGCCAGGCCCATCACTACCCCGGGCAACCAGAAGCCTCCAGACATCCTGGAACAGAGGAGGGGTGAGGCTGGCAGGGGAGGCTGTAGCCAGGCTTGGCCTGAGCGTCCACAATACACTGCTGTCACACAGACTAGTCTACATTGCCTGTTTAGAACAATTGCTTAATTGCCTGTTTAGAACAATTGCTTGATTGCCCATCTCTCTAAGTGAAGCACCTGGCCATATGGCTTTCTAGTTTAGAATATTGTTGCTCTTGACTGATATTCCAAAATAATTGCGAGTTTGGTCCTTTTATTTTGTGCTGTTCAGGCCCTGAGGTTCAGAAAATACCCAGACCAGATTCTGAGCAAGGTGGTGGCGACAACCGGAATAACCGTCAATGTGGTGAGTTGGTTCTCATGAAATACCAGTGTACTTGTTAACCTGTTTAAGCTCTCGCCATAGCTTCTGTTGTACACTGCCTTACTGGTGTTAATGTGCCCATGTTTTTCTGTCGAGATAAGATCTATACGGATTCAAATAAAATATAATTTAAATGCTGCTTTGCTATTGTTTGTCTGACTCTGCTGTCTTGTCTTCCCAGCCGGTGGTCCTCCCTCTCAGCGCCGTGGTCGTGGAGGTGGTCACCGTGGAAGAGGCCGCTTCAACCCACACAGAGACGGTCCCATGAAGTTTGATCAAGACTTTGACTTTGAGACTGCCAACGCTCAGTTCAACAAGGAGGAGATTGAAAAAGAGTTTCAGAGCAAACTCAAACTGAAAGGTATTATAGCATGTTCCATGCAGCAGTAATGGCATGGCCTAGCCTGGGTTCCTACCTAAATTCCCAGGCTGCCACTGTTGACTTGGAACTTGTCAATGTTTTGTGTACTCTTATCTTAATCCAAGTTTAAGAAGAAAATTGTTTATCCCTTTTTAATTGTCTAACATAGACGACAAGCCTGATAAACCAGAGAAGGCTCTTAATGGAGATGAGAAGGCAGATTCTGGAGTGGAGACCCAGAACAGTGAAGGCAATGCTGAGGAAGAGGAACCTGTGGTTGCCAACGTTTACTACGACAAGACTAAGTCCTTCTTTGACAACATCTCTTCTGATGATACAAGGCATGTCCCTTTTGCTCTCAAACAATTTTTGTATTTTTACATGTACTTTGTGGTATTGATAGTGTCTCATACTAATGGAAATCCAAAGCATGTCGGTTAGTCTTTGGCATTAAAGGTCTCATTTTGTATTTACAGGAAAGCAGCTGAGCGATCTGGAGGTTCAGGATTCCCAAGAAGGCAGACTTGGGCTGAGGAGAGGAGGATGAATTCGGAGACCTTTGGCATTCCACTGAGGCACAATCGAGGCCGAGGAGGCTTCAGAGGAAGTCGTGGTGGCATGGGCTTCCGTGGGGGCAGAGGGCGTGCCATGAGCAGAGGTTCCTTTGGACCCCCTCGTGGGGCCCCACCCGGCTTCAGGGGAGGTTTCCGAGGAGGCAGCAGAGGTGGCCGGGAGTTCGTTGAATATGAATACAGGGTAAATAATTCCTTACCATTTGGTTTACACCACGTGTAAAAAAAAAAATATATATATATATATATATAAGTTGTGATTTTATTATTCCAAAGTTAAATGTACATAAGCACACACTTGCAACAAAGGACAGGACAACCCAACATCACACTTATAATGCAAGTAAAGTTCAATATGATGCATGTCTTTGTCTCGATATTATTAAAGGCTGGATGTGTGTTCAAGTCTAAACATGTTTTGCTTTATTCCAGAAGGATAACAAAGTGGCTGCGTAGTGCACCGGAGAGATGGATCCACCAAGAATTGTAGCCCTTCATGGTCCAGAAATATTTGTCAAAAAGAATGACAACATACTCTGTAAATTTGCCACCAGCACGGGGGTTGACTGCTTGATTTCAACGGGTGTGAATGCAGTTTCTTTACCAATTTCATTTTTTTCTCCCAAAAATACAACAAAGGATTATAATGTGCTTTTGAAAATTTGAGCATTGTTTGATATTATACAGTAATCAGAGGGACAAGAACTTGTGTAAATATCGTACTCCAGTGGAATTATTCAGTATTTTTGCATCTTTTTGAGTTCCTTTCTTACTAAAATTGTATTTGATAATGTTCTGTTGTGTAAAGATGTATGCAGAAGCCCGCAGATACTGTGAGTACTTTGATCACTGAAAAATAGCTTTATTTTTTTGGATATATTCTGCAATGTACCTTAGGAGCACTAAAATCCTACATAGCCTGTCGGGTCACAGTTTTTTATTTTTTTTATTTTTTCCTAGTCTATCTTAGCCATTTATCCCGTGTTTTGACGTTCTGCTGTACTTTGCCAAGTTTCTTAAACTATTGTTTCAGTGTTCCTGCTAAAAGACTAAAATGTAAATGTTCTTGGGGTACATCAAGTAGATAAGTGGTTTACATCATATGTTCACTTTTGTTGTTGTGAAGATCCTGCTTTCAAATTAAGGTAGTCAGTTCAGACCTTTAACATAAGCTATTTATACAAGATCAGAGTAGGTCAGACATCCTGAAAACACTTTGGGTTTTGGAGCGTTTTCACTAATCGGGATAATTTGTTTTATAATTTTACTGAATATTGAATGAATGTATTTCTACTGCATCACGCTGTTATTTCTGCCCCAAAGATATTGTGTGGTTGCCACTTAACTTCTGGTTTTAGAAATGCATATGAATGAAATTGATTCAGAGCTGTTGGGATGTTTTCTCTACCCCTAAGCATGCCCTGTGGTTCCCAACACCTGCTAATGCTGGTCACCAATTACAGGTCATGTTGGGAAGGACTGCGGTCTTTGAGATTCAGTGATTGGGTGCGCTGCACATATTTGCTCTGGCATATTTTTGTTAAATGTAGTGTTGGTGGCTGTTGCCCTTTTTTGTGTAGTCAAAGGAGGCTTTTCTGCAACAATCATGGCTGAACTTGGAGCATCAGTCATTAGAAATGTCTATCTAGCCTTCTCCATCTCCCCAGCGCTTGAATATGAAATAACTGCCATGTTTTAACTAGCCGCTTAACAAGTGTCTATGGTATTAAATCATTGTTGACCTCTAAATGTTTGCCCTGCAGGAGAAGATGGCTGCTTCTGGCCTAGACTACTGTGTAACCAGATTGATTTTGTCCCCAGAATGGGACTGGGCACATTGGGCTACTTATTGTTTGTTTCAGAACAATTTGCAATTCAACAACTGTTACTGGTGTATGTTGACATTTTTCTAGCAGACAATCTTGCTTTACCTGGTGGTCTATTGCCATGCTTGCCCCTTGTATGGTGTTGCATCTGAAACAACAATCTGGTGTGCTCAACTCTAAACAGAAAGATGCTGGTGTTTTTTGTTTTTCAGTCCCACTAATGCAACTTCAGTGAATAATAGTATCATTCACCAGCTGTATTGACATTGTAGTAGCCTGACACACAAGTGATTCTAACGCAAGCTTGTCCTGAAAAAAGAAATTGAGGACTGCACATCTATTTGTTGAAGTGACAATATGTTGGGGGAGAGCAAGGTCTGTGTAACTTGGGAAAAATCTTCATTCAGCCATCAGAGATAATATTCTGCACAACTAGGTTTGAGTATACATACATAGATTTATTTTAAGTCCAACCGCTAAGTTTACATGAGGTTGAAGGAAACAAATTCAGTTGTTGGAAGAAGTTAGATGAAAAGTAGTGAAGTTACTCCAGGCCTTAAAACCAATCTACTAAGCTTCTGGAAGAATTCCTAGTGATCCAATTCCAGCATTTGTAATAAACCGCATCGGTGCTTTAAGCTTGCTATGTTTGTCCCTTTCCCCATGCTTGGGGAAGTCTATTGAGCATGGTCTATTGTCCAGCACTTGCAGTTTGGAGGATTGTCCATAAAATCATACCTCTTGAAGCGATTCAGATTTTTAATGGCATATTTTCTTTTTATAAGATAAAGGGATATGAACTGGATGTTGAGGCCAGCGGATAATGGGGGTGGATTTTTCAGATGTTCTCACTTTTTGTCAGTATGTTTGGGAGTGCTAGGAGGGTTATGCATTTATCTTTCTCTCAATTGACCTACAGTATGATGACAATATGTAAGATGTACTATTTGAAAACACTACAAGATAAACCTGATCTAGAACATGAAAAATGTTGGGCAGCTAGGCCAATATATCCTGTAGTTCATAAATGTGCAGTTTGACTGAATTGTTGTACAGACTGATAATACAGAGGTTTGGCAGCGTTAGCCTTGTATGATTCATCCTGATCTGTGAGCTCGTGAGATCAGGATGGCTTGTACGGGGCTATGGCAGCCTTGCCTTGTGATAAAACACAAAATAATGACTCCGGACAAGGATTATACACAGGAGCCTGGGCAGTTGCAATAACCACATCGGTGTAAGGTCCAGAGCTAATTTGAGATTTCAAACAGTACATATTACCTACATATTGCTGTAACGTTTTGATTACATGAGTTACTCCTTCCGACCTCTGGAATAATAAAGCCAGATATTGTTTCTAAATAAAGCAGTTGAACAGCATGGTGTACTTCAAGTGGGCCGCCTTCTGCAGACAAGTTTTTACTCTATTAAAAATAAACAATTGTTCAATAGCCATCTCCTTGTTTTTATTATATTGACAGTCGAGTTGCCTTCCAAGAATTGTGGACACTACAAGTTCTACACTACTCAGTTCACATATTTTTCTAATTTTTTGAAGAAATTTAATTATTGCCTTCTGGCAAACCTTCCAAGCATTTGTGTATGTCCATGTTTTATTACTTTTTAGGGCTCTAAGTTCAGTTACTATTTGAAATATGTTTATGGTCATGGTCTTTTCTAGAGAAGGGGGAACATGTATATGTAGTTTGAAAATGTATTTGAGTTATATTTTTTATTGACATGCTTCTGTGGAAAGCATTGGGTTGACTTTTTCTGAAGTTTCAGTAGTTTGTTTACAAACATTAGATTTTGACATAGGCACGGGACGTTTTTTAACTTCGCTCCCTAGCTACTTCTCGTCCTACTCCTGTCCAAAACAACCGGATAGATGAACGCGATATAGCAGGAAGCATCAATTAGCCTATCCACAGGTTAGCAGGATTCTATATCAGGGGACGGACAAGGGACTATGGATTGAAATTGAACGGGCAAATGTTCGACTAAAATGAACGAAAATCCCTGTTTCCACTAGTTACCATAGCCACAAAGTCAGGATGGCTATACTGTATCGTAAAAATCATGAAAACAAAAATTGGGTTTTGGGTTATAATTTAAGGTTCGGGTTAGGCATAAGATTAGCAGTGTGGTTAAGATGTGGAACGACGTTTTGGTCTTAAAGCACGTGGTCAAAACGCGATCTTTTTAATGCTATGTGTGTAAAGTAAACTGGTGCAGGCGCTAAATTAACGCCTACACGCGTCAAATAAGCGCGTGCAAATGTGCTTGCAGACGGTTTAACATGTGCTAAATAAACGGCTGCAAGCGGTCCTGCGCACATCAAGTTAACGCATACAGCTGCTAAATATACACCCACACACGCCAACTTAATGAGTTCTTTAATATGCAATTTTTACTAGCCAATTTCCCTAGCTTCTCCTTTCAAACAGATTTCACAGTTTGAAGGAACTTCCTTTACCACTGCAAACAGAGTTTGAACCTTTACAAGGTAACGGTTTTGTCTTTGAAATTTGTTACTGAATCGTGAAGTTTATCAGCTAGTTTACAGTGGAAGGATCGGTTTCTCATCACTGGCTATAAAATGCAGCTAACATTAATCTAGTGTAACAGTATAACTTTAGACCGTCCCCTCGCCCGGACACGGTCGTGAACCAGGGACCCTCTGTACACATCAACAACAGACACCCACGAAGCATCGTTACCCATCGCTCCACAAAAGCCACGGCCCTTGCAGAGCAAGGGGAACCACTACTTCTAGGTTTCAGAGCAAGTGACGTAACTGATTGAAACGCTATTAGCGCGTACCCGCTAACTAGCTAGCCATTTCACATCCGTTACACTAGCACCAGGATCAGCAGTGCTTAGCATAAGCTCAGTCAGATACTTGCTAGCTAATTTAACTAACGCCGGTAGCCTCGAACCCCGGCCATATTATATTGTAATGACCGGACTAGATAATAAAGGAACAATTGTCCAGACAGAGGAATGAGTTTACGAATTGACGGTTTATTAACCCAACTTCACACAGGCTACTGTTTGACCGTAGCCCACGCCTAAATGAAGGATACCCCACAAACCAACCGTGACCTTCTCTTGTGAAGCCCAGACATAAGAGAAAGAACAATGGCTAAACCTGGTCTTAACTTCCAAAGCTCCATCCCCCTGCCCAACCCCCCCTCCACGCCACTCCGCCAAACACCAGGATGCCCGGCATCAGAACATTCCAGGCATTCCCACGATTGGCAGATAGCAGGTTGATTGGCATGTCGGACCCCACGAACACTGGGTACTGGTAAGTACAAAACAACCAATTAATAGCCTAACACATAACACAGGTCGCTACACAGCCCCCCCCACCACAAAGTCCCTCGTCCCGAGGGAACAAACAAAGTCTCTGAAGCAACCCGGAGGTCTCCTTTGCCTGCATGGCCGTGATGGTTGCAGAGTGTCCAGATGTGAAACAGGGGGCTCCATCCGTGGCCGAGGGCTGCCCCTCTGGGACCCAGGGGATGAAGGCAGGGATATGGGGGACAAGGATGCGGGAACGGGGAATACAGGCCGTGGCTCCGGGGAATCACGCGGTGACACAGGGAGGGAGACAGGGGGAGTGGGCTGTCTGGAGCCTTGTCTGCGGCACCTGGGGGTGGGTGCCTGGAGAATGTCAATGGCAGAGAGGGAATTGCGGGGGTCCCTGGGGTTTGGGGAGAAGAGGCCCCTCTGTATTGGTTGCTGTGGATGGACTCCGCAGCTCCAAACCTGCTGAACATCCCCGCTGTCAGGGCGTCGACGATGGTCTCTGCCTCCTGGTCAGGCAGAGCATAGGCCTCAGACTATTTCACAAAATGGCCCATGGCCGTGAGCACCCAGAGGTTTCCACTGTCTGTGGTAGGGAACGGGCCAACTACATCCACTCCCACCCTCTCCATGGGAGCCCCCACTGGGAACTGTTGGAGCTGAGCATGAGAGCGGCCTGGGGGGCCCTTTCTCGCTGTGCAGTTGTCACAGTGGCGGCAAAAGTCCTCCATATCCCTCTTGTGCTGCCCCAGTAAAAGTCCTGACGGAGGCGGCGTAGTGTTTTTGTGACCCCAAAGTGTCCAGTCCCCACCCCCCCATGAGTACTCTGGAGCACAGCCTCCCGCAGTGCTTTTGGGACCACCACCTGCCACCTCTCCTCTCCCGTAGCTGACTCCTTCCATGCCCACTGTAGTACGCCATCAGCCAGCCACAGTCTCTCAAACTTTGACCACAACCCTTTGGTCACGAGTGAGAGCGCTGTCACCTCTTCCTACGGTGGCCTCACCTGCGCCTCTACCCACTGTAGCACTGGCTGTAGGTCTGTGTCCCCTCCCTGCTGCTGCCCCCATTCAGCCACGTCGACAGTCTGTAGCTCACAGCAGACAGGCCCGCTCGCCCGACACACTGTTGCACAGACCCCCTCCTCTGCACATAGCTCTCTCTCACGTCCCTCTCTCCGCTCATAGTGGCGGCAGCCGTCTGCACATTTGTGGCCTGCTGGAGGTCATTTTGCAGGGCGCTGGCAGTGCACCTCCTTGCACAAAGGCCGAGGTAGCGGTCCTGCTGCTGGTTTGTTGCCCTCCTACGGCCTCCTCCACGTCTCCTGATGTACTGGCCTGTCTCCTGGTAGCGCCTGCATGCTCTGGACACTACGCTGACAGACACAGCAAACCTTTTTGCCACAGTTCGCATTGATGTGCCATTCTGGATGAACTGCACTACCTGAGCCACTTGTGTGGGTTGTAGACTCCGTCTCATGCTACCACTAGAGTGAGAGCACCGCCAGCATTCAAAAGTGACCAAAACATCAGCCAGGAAGCATAGGAACTGAGAAGTGGTCTGTGGTCACCACCTGCAGAATCACTCCTGTTTTGGGGGGTGTCTTGCTAATTGCCTATAATTTCCACCTTTTGTCTATTCCATTTGCACAACAGCATGTGACATTTATTGTCAATCAGTGTTGCTTCCTAAGTGGACAGTTTGATTTCACAGAAGTGTGATTGACTTGGAGTTACATTGTGTTGTTTAAGTGTTCCCTTTATTTTTTTGAGCAGTGTAGTAAGTAACGTTAGTTATCAGTTTGGTTATGTTAAACCTATGTAGCATTTACCTAGCTAGCTAGAATGTTGGTTTGCGTTCTCGAATGTTTACAACTTTCTAGCTCATTCGCTAGCAGTACAGACCGAGGTAAAGTTGGCTTTATATTCACACATTCAACAGACATTCAAGAGACATTGCCAAAAGCAATTTAAAAATGTAAAAATCTACTAATTCACCGTTTTGAATAGAAATTCCAGTTTCGATTTTATAGAAATACATCAAATCTATAAAATTACATTTAAAGCGGTATAAATCAATAACTAATTCACCATTTGTCACAGAATCATCAAACTAGGTATACTTTCTATAAACGTCTAGTATACTTTTACAACCTTTGCTTCTTTGAGTAGAAATTCAAGTTTTGATTTGATAGAAATACATAACATCTCATATTGCATTTAAAGATGAAGAAATCAATAACCAATTCGCTGATTGTCACAAAAAAAGTGAAAATATGCATTTATTTGCAATAACTTTAAAGAAATGTTAATTTCAAGTGCAATTTGTTCTATATGAAGTTAGACAATGTTTACATAAAGTTGTACAACGTTTACAATCTTAAATTGTATGCCAAATCAATGTTCACATTTTTAGTGTAACAGTAACACATTTTAAAGTAGTTACAAACAGTTGCACAAACAGTCATTTATGTCTCAAATTTAATGGCAAGGAGGCCCCTTCCAATTGTTTTCTATTTTGGCTTTGTTAAAGTCCTTCTTTGTCATCCCCAGACAAGCTGAATGGTACCATCTCCTGAGGTAATAGATTCAACTGTTCAACACTTACAGCCAAATGTTTAATACCCGGTTATTCCCAGAACACATTCTGGAAAGTCTATAGATTCATTGGTCACTTTATTAGGTACAATCCCCTTTGCATCTGGAACAGCGTGAATTCAAAACTGTTGATGGAACTGGGAAAGGAGATGGACTGTTCAAGTTAAGTTCAGTTGGAGTTCATTAGTCAGTACAAGTTTTTGAACTTTTCTGAGTTACAAAAGACCATCAGACTGTGCTGTCATTTTACACATTCTAAAGTTCAAACAACAGTAACAGAATACCTGAATACTTCGCTGCATGCTTTAGTGTCTAGCAAGCCAAGACCACGGGACTTGGTGTATGTAGGAGCAATTTATTTTTGTGAATAGGGTGGTGAACCTAATAAAGTGGTAACTGACTGTAGATATCACAAACAACTCCTTTTGAGCAGTGTCTGTCTGTTATACGTTTGATCAATGGGTATAATGGTAAATCTGATCCCCAAGGTCCTCATAGGCTCACTTGGATATATAGAGTTTGAAGTAAAGAAAAAAATATGAAACTAGGACATTAGAACACTGGCAGAATTCTTTAATCCCCATTCATTCATATAAAATATGTCTTTTAAAGTATAAATACCCTTCTAAAACCACTATTTCTGGACATTTTAAAAGGTTTGCAAATAGTTATTTCTGCAAGGAATGTGAATTGAAAGGGAAATGGTAATACCTAGGTGGCATAGTTTCTCCATTGGTATAATGGGTATAATGTGTGGTAGTTGCACACCTCCCTGCTGAATTATGTAGAGCTGATTTGGGCCAGTTGATATTTTTTTTAATGATCTTTTGTGAAAAGCCCAATTTTCACATAGGGTTTGTGCTAGCAGTTTTAAGAGAGCAAATAGCATAGGGACAGCCTGGTTGAAGTCGTAGTTTTTAATGGTTAGTGCCAGTAGATTGCAGAAGGGTTCACATACAGTTCAGAGGCAAATCATAATGTATACATTTAGCACAAAAACAAAACATGTACTGTCCTTTTCTTATATTTGTGCTTCTTTTTGTTATCCATCCTCTGGTATCTTTCAATACCCATGCTAATATGTATATACGTACACTACCGTTCAAAAGTTTGGGGTCACTTAGAAATGTCCTTGTTTTTGAAATAAAATAAAATTTGTAGTCCATTAAAATAACATCAAATTGATCAGACATACAGTGAAGATATTTTTAATGTTGTAAATTACTATTGTAGCTGGAAACGGCAGATTTGTTAAGGAATATCTACATAGGTTTACAGAGGCCCAATTTCACAACCATCACTCCTGTGTTCCAATGGCACTTTGTGTAAGCTAATTCAAGTTTATAATTTTAAAAGGCTAATTGATCATTAGAAAACCCTTTTGCAATTATGTTAGCACAGCTGCAAACTGTTGTCCTGATTTAAAGAAGCAATAAAACTGGCCTTCTTTAGATTAGTTGAGTATCTGGAGCATCAGCATTTGTGGGTTCGATTACAGGCTCAAAATGGCTAGAAATAAAGAACTTTCTTCTGAAACTCATCAGTCTAATCTTGTTCTGAGAAATGAAGGCTATTCCATGTGAGAAATTGCCAAGAAACTGAAGATCTCGTACAACGCTGTGTACCTCTCCCTTCACAGAACAGCGCAAACTGGCCCTAACCAGAATAGAAAGAGTAGTGGGAGGCCCTGGTGCACAACTGAGCAAAATGACAAGTACATTAGTGTCTAGTTTGAGAAACAGACGCCTCATAAGTCCTCAACTGGCAACTTCATTAAATAGTACTCGCAAAACACCAGTCTCAATTTCAACAGTAAAGAGGCAACTCCGGGATGATGGCCTTCTAGGCAGAGTTGCAAAGAAAAAGCCATATTTCTGTCCAGTGTCTGTGTTATTTTGCCCATCTTAAACTTGTATTTTTATTGGCCAGTCTAAGATATAGCTGGTGATCTCATTCATGTTGCAGTGCCATTTGCCTTGAAGCAAGCATAGTAGTTTAGCTTGTCTGGTAGGCTCGTGTCACTGGGCAGCTCTCGGCTGTGCTTCCCTTTGAAGTCTGAAATGGTTTGCAAACCCTGCCACACCTGACGAGCATCAGGCCCAGTGTAGTACGATTCGATCTTAGTCCTGTATTGACACTGCCTGTTTGATGGTTTGTCGGAGGGCATAGCGGGATTTCTTATAAGCTTCCGGGCTAGAGTCCCGCTCCTTGAAAGCGGCAGCTCTATCCTTTAGCTCAGTGCGGATTTTGCCTGTAATCCATGGCTTCTGGTTGGGGTATGTATGTACGTACGGTCACTGTGGGGATGACGTCATCGATGCACTTATGGATGAAGCCAATGACTGATGTGGTGTACTCCTCAATACCATTCGGAGGAATCCCGGAACATATTCCAGTCCTGTAGCTTAGCATCTGCTTCATCTGACCACTTTTTTATTTATCTAGTCACTTGTTCTTTCTACTTAAATTTTTGCTTGTAAGCAGGAATCAGGAGGATAGAATTATGGTCAGATTGGCCAAATGTCGGGCAAAGGAGGGCTGTGTATGTATGTGTCTCTGTGGTGCGTAAAGTTTGTCCAGAGTCCCCTAGTTGCACATTTAACATGCTGATAGATATTTGGTGAAACAGATTTAAGTTTCCCTGCATTAAAGTCCCCAGCTACTAGGAGCGCCGCCTCTGGGTGAGCATTTTCTTGTTTGTTTATGGCGGAATACAGAACATTCAATGCTGTTTTAGTGCCAGCCTCTGACTGTAGTGGTATGTAAACAGCTACGAAAAATACAGATAGTATGGTCTACAGTCATGGCCAAAACATTTGAGAATGACACAAATATTAATTTTCATAATGTCTGCTGCCTCAGTGTCTTTAGATATTTGTCAGATGTTACTATGGAATACTGAAGTATAATTACAAGCATTAATTGACAATTACATGAAGTTGATGCAAAGAGTAATTCAATCAATAATTGCAGTGTTGACCCTTCTTTTTCAAGACCTCTGCAATCCGCCCTGTCATGCTGTCAATTAACTTATGGGACACATCCTGAATGATGGCAGCCCATTCTTGCATAATCAATGCTTGGAATTTGTCAGAATTTGTGGGTTTTTGTTTGTCCACCCGCCTCTTGAGGATTGACCACAAGTTCTCAACGGGATTAAGGTCTGGGAGTTTCCTGGCCATCGACCCAAAATATCAATATTTTGTTCCCTGAGCCACTTAGTTATCACTTTTGCCTTATGGCAAGGAGCTCCATCATGCTGGAAAAGGCATTGTTCGTCACCAAACTGTTCCTGGATGGTTGAGAGAAGTTGCTCTCGGAGGATGTGTTGGTACCATTCTTTATTCATGGCTGTGTTCTTAGGCAAAATTGTGAGTGAGCCCACTCTCTTGGCTGAGAAGCAACCGCACACATGAATGGTCTCAGGATGGTTTACTGTTGGCATGACACAGGACTGATGGTAGCGCTCACCTTGTCTTCTCCGGACAAGCTTTTTTTCGGATGCCTCAAACAATCGGAAAGGGGATTCATCAGAGAAAATGACTTTACCCCAGTCCTCAGCAGTCCAATCTCTGTACCTTTTGCAGAATATCAATCTGTCCCTGATGTTTTTCCTGGAGAGAAGTGGCTTCTTAGCTGCCCTTCTTGACACCAGGCCATCCTCCAAAAGTTTTCGCCTCACTGTGCGTGCAGATGCACTCACACCTGCCTGCTGCCATTCCTGAGCAAGCTCTGTACTGGTGGTGCCCCAATCCCGTAGCTGAATCAACTTTAGGAGACGTCCTGGCGCTTGCTGGACTTTCTTGGGTGCCCTGAAGCCTTCTTCACAACAATTGAACCGCTCTCCTTGAAGTTCTTGATGATCCGATAAATGGTTGATTTAGGTGCAATCTGACTGGCAGCAATATCTTTGCCTGTGAAGCCCTTTTTGTGCAAAGCAATAATGACGGCACATTTTTCCTTGCAGGTAACCATTGTTGACAGAGGAAGAACAATGATTTCAAGCACCACCCTCCTTTTGAAGCTTCCAGTCTGTTATTTGAACTCAATCAGCATGACAGAGTGATCTCCAGCCTTGTCCTCGTCAACACTCACACCTGTGTTAACGAGAGAACCACTGACATGTCAGCTGGTCCTTTTATGGCAAGGCTGAAATGCAGTGGAAATGTTTTTTGGGGATTCAGTTCATTTGCATGGCAAATAGGGGCTTTGCAATTAATTGCAATTCATCTGATCACTCTTCATAACATTCTGGAGTATATGCAAATTGCCATCATACAAACTGAGGCAGCAGACTTTGAAAATTAATATTTGTGTGATTCTCAAAACTTTTGGCCACGACTGTACAGCTTATCATGAGATGCAATAACTCAAGACTTCCTTAGATGTCGTGCACCAGCTATACATAGTCCGCCGCCGCTGTTCTATACTGCCGGTACAACCAGCCAGCTGTATGTTGATAGTGTCATCGTTCAGCCACAACTCCGCGAAGCATAAGATGTTGGTAGTTTAATCTTGTGCGTAGGTCACTGATTTTATTCTCCAAAGATTGCATTAAAAAGCAGTCATTTACAACATTAACAATGTCTACACTGTATTTCTGATCCTTTTAATGTTATTTTAATGGACCAAAAAATGTGCTTTTAAAAAACAAGGACATTTCTAAGTGACCCCAAACTTTTGAACAGTAGTGTATGTTATGGTTCACTCTTAGTTTTCCTTATCTCCACTGTCGAATGTCCATGTTGATCCTCTTGGATGTCTTGATCAAACTACCTGTCTGCTTTGTTAGTCAGGCCTGACCCCTTCATCCCAGTTTTTTCCCCCTGTAATCTAATTTAATATGACTGAAGATGCAGAATTTTATACCAGGCCCCGTCTAACAGGGTATAACTGACTCGTTGAAACTTTGATCACACACCCTCTATCAAATCAAAACTGGAATTTTTACTCAAAACAAAAGTTTTAAAAGTATGCTAGACATGTATAGAATAGATCATACCTAGTTTGATGTTTCTGTAACAAACGGTGAATTAGTTATTGATTTATACATTTCATATTTGATGTATTTCTATAAAATCAAAACAAATCAGACATTTATAGAATAACTTCTTATGGCTGCAGGGGCAGTATTGAGTAGCTTGGATGAAAGGTGCCCAGAGTAAACGGCCTGCTCCTCAGTCATAGTTGCTAATATATGCATATTATTATTAATATTGGATAGAAAACTGTTTGAATTATGTCTGTGAGTATAACAGAACTCATATGGCAGGCAAAAACCTGAGAAGTTCCACTTCCTGTTTGGATTTTTTCTGAGGCTGGTAGATTTTCAACCAAGCTCCCATTGAAATTACAGCTAGATATGGATGGGTTTTCACTTCCTACGGCTTCCACTAGATGTCAGTAGAACTTTGTCTCATGACTACTGTGACGGGGGGGTCGAAGGAGACAGGAATGAGTCACCACTGCCATGAGGTGACTGTGCTTTGACCACGCGCGTTCACGTGAGAGGCAGCTCCGTTCCATCGCTCATCTGAAGTCAATGTAATTCTCCGGTTGGAACGTTATTCAAGATTTATTTGAAAAAGATTGATTCAATACATCGTTTGACATGTTTCTACTGACTAACGGAACTTTTGGACATTTCGTCACGTTTTAGTGAACGCGCTTTGTGACTTTGGAATTGTTTACCAAACGCACTAACCAAAGTAGCTAATTGGACATAAATAACGGACATTATCGAACAAATCAAGCATTTATTGTGGACCTGGGATTCCTGGGAGTGCATTCTGATGAAGATCATCAAAGGTAAGGGAATATTTGTCATGTAATTTCTGGTTTCTGTTGACTCCAACATGGCGGCTAATTTGACTCTTTTTCTGAGCTCCGTCTCAGATTATTGCATGGTTTGCTTTTTCCGTAAAGTTTTTAAAAAATCTGACAGCGGTTGCATTGAGAGGTATATCTATAATTCCATGTATTATCATCTACATTTATGATGAGTATATCTGTTGAAACAATGTGTCTATGCACTATCACTGGATGTTTTTGGAACTAGTGAATGTAACGCACCAATGTAAACTCAGATTTTTTAATATAAATATGAACTTTATCAAACAAAACATGCATGTATTGTGTGACATTAAGTCCTATGAGTGTCATCTGATGATCATCAAAGGTTAGTGATTCATTTGAGCTATATTTCTGCTTTTTGTGACCATCTTTCGCTGGAGAAATGGCTGTGCTTATTGTGACCTAACAATCGTTTGTAGTGCTTTCACTGAAAAGCATATTTGAAATCAGACACTTGTGGGATTAACAACAAGATTACCTTTAAAATGGTATAAGAAACATGTATGTCTGAGGAATTTTAATTGAGATTTGTTGTTTTGAATTTGGCGCCCTGCACTTTCACTGGCTGTTGTCATATCATCCCGTTATCGGGATTGCAGCCATAAAAAAACTCATACCTAGTTAGATTTTTCTGTCATAATCAGTGAAAACGTTTATGATTTATATAGATGTTTATTCAAAGCAAAGGTTGTCAAAGTATGCTAGACACTTATGGTTTATCTATTTTTATGTTTGACAATCAATTAATTAGTTTTGGCGAATGTCTGAATATAAAACCAACTTTACCTCGTGGCAGTACCGCTGGTTTGCTATTTGGCCTACATTTAAGGTAGTAGCTTTGGTAAACAAGTTGCCAGCTGTAACAGTTTTTTTCATATTTTCCAACTTTCAGTTGCATCAGAGTACATGCAAAAAGGACGAGCAATGGAATGTGTAGTCAGTTCAACGTCATCCATTTATTTCCCCTGGAGTTGATGTCAACCCTGGAGCTACTGGGTTTGCAGGTTTTTAACCAGCTCTATACGAACACACCTCATTCAGAGTGGCGTAGCTGTCTAAGGCACTGCAGTCCAAGTTCGAATCCAGGCTGTACCTGGGAACCATAGCAGACGCCAGCCAAACATGTATGTTTTGTCCCTCAATGAAAATGCAACCAGCTGCATTCATTGCTTGACTGTTTCAATTGTTTGTTGATGTTAACCAGTGACAGGTAGCAAATTGACTCCGATTCCAATTTTCAGATCCCCACCAATGGAGAGGTACCAACATTGAAGCCATCATACAAAATGGGTAATTTCCTCTGAATTGATTCACATCTTTTATTTTATTGAAAATAAATAAAGTTCGCAATTTTTTTTCTGCCCAGGAGTTCTTTCCTGACCTAGTGCTGTATTTAATAGTTTGGGCATACGGAGCTGTCACAGAATATCATTACTCCCAACAGGTCAGTTCGTGAACAAATCGCCACCAGCATTGGGTCCCAGAATTGTTAAGTTTGAAATACACTACGACGGGTAGCCTTGGTCAATGGCTATTATACTGACAAAGGATTTCACTTAAAGGTCCACTGAACTTAAACTGCATGTGCAACAGCCTGTCACCCCTCAAAGAAAAGGATCATACTGTAATTTGTCATAGAAAATAAACATTCAATTGCTAGTCATTTTTATTATTTTTTTGTTGTTGCATTGCTGGTACACTTGGGAAGATTCAGTTGCCAGCTCAAGAGAACAATAAGCAACATAAGCCAAGCAGTCCCCCTTCATATCTTCTGTCAGGGTAACAATTTTTTTTTTTTGTAGATGCCACTAGTTAACCATTTTGACACAGCTGAAAGATGCTAATGGTTACAGTCCAAGGTCTATAAAGATGAGAAAAAAAGGCAGCAAAAGTTTGGGAAACAGACAAAGCAACACACCCTATATTTTGATTGTGCAAAGCACAGAACTGTAAAAAGATATATTTATGTATATACAGCAAACAAATCTCTGTAAACATGTAAGTATGTTAGTTTTCAGAAAACATGGTGTCATTTCATAAATACAGGCAACATTGGCATCCGCAAACATCAAAAATGTAACATTCTGGGCATTTAAATACAGCCCGTAGCCATAGAAACATGGGCTAAAAAATACCCTACTCAATGTTTTAGTGTTTATAATGGCATATTTGGTAACCTTTAGATATATGGTGTAGTTAAACTCTGTACTAAAGAAATGAATGCGCCTTCATATCTTGGGGGTTGTAATATGGTATAACATGTAAGAAAATACAAAAATAAGATTAATACTGTCAATATTTGTACACGAAAATATTGTATTTTAAAAGGAACAAACATTAGGTTTATGAGTTAGTCATTCTGAAGCGAACTGCCAAATCAGGGAAAGGAAATTAATGCGCGTTTTGATCAAAGACTTTCCCTAGGACTTGTAACTTTAATCTGACTTCTCTCAGCACCATTTATCTTCTGAACAACGCTTTGGTTGGAAAATAATATTGTGAAAGTGCTATTAATACCAACATGGCACATAGTTACTGCTATATATTTTTTACTCTGTCAGTTGCTGAAAAAGTTATTTTTTTCAATTGCAATGATTTATGTATGCTGAGCCTGCTCAAAGCCTCTTAATAAAAAGTAGTAAATTATTATTTATATTTCAACTTCAGTAATTTACAAGCTATGGAACAGTAGATGTTAGCTGTAGTCTGAGTCATCTTACATGAGATTTGGCAGTTACAGCATAGAATTATGGGGGAAATTGGAGTGTCTCGTTTAGAGCCCACCCCCTACAATCTTATCCCTTACATTTTCAGAAGGAGAAGAAAAGTGGATGATGGCCATGCATGTCTGAGGAAACAGTCTGCCTGATAAAGTTTATACTATCTGCTGCCAGTAGGACATGCATTTTTTACATGGCAGTTTAGACTGTCTTTTTCAAATAGGGGGCATTTGAAATGGAAAAATACATAAAATGTTAAGCTAGTATGAACAACTCAATTTTGCCTTAAAACACATACTTAGACTGATGTTTTCAAGTTAATGGTTATTCCAAAAGGGCAACATTACTTGCTTCAGAAATACAGCTACAAGTATTTTACCATACCAATTGACTCTTGTTTGGTCTGTATCAGTACTGGTGAAGGTAGGAGGGCCTGTGCTCATGTTTGATGGGGAAGGATTTAAAGCCCTTGCTGATGGGTTTGTGCTGTTGTTGCTGCTGGGTGTAGTGAGAGAAGCCAGAGGAGATCCCGGTGGAGGGAGGGCAGTCACTGGCAGTGGACCACACCGGCGACTGTAACATCTGCATGGAATCACACCATTGGCTGGAAGGGATGTTCATCTGGTACAGGGAAGAGCTTGGATTGGGCATGGTGTTGTGTTGAGTGTGAGCGGAGTGCTGCCATGGGGCCTTTGGCGGCCAAGTTTTTGTTTTGCTTTCCTGTGGAGTAGAATGGATGGAAATGGGAGTTGATCAATACAAAATCTTTAGCAAAAATAAATAAAAGGGGGTCAATGTTAACATTTAAAGGGATTCAAAATAAAATATATAAAACAAATGTAGTGAACAATAGGGGCTTACATTTTCTGGCCCAATTACTGTGCTGCACACAGACTCCTTACCTGGTTATTATCATCTTCCAAGTGATGGAGGGGAGGAGAGGGCAGGGTACACACCTCATGCTCACCACAGCTGTGTTTTCTACAGGCAGAAGCAGAGACATGAAGCTCTACAGCACAATATCAATAGTTCACTTCTTGAATAACAAAACAGGTTGTAGGGAAACCAAAAGAACAGTAACACACTATGGTGTACGTTTAACACATGGTGACTCAGTTGTACCTTCTTTGTTTGACGGCGGCAACAAGATCAGGTCCAGAGAACATGGAGAACAGGCTGTCCCCATTGGCCGAGGACGTCTCATCACTGGAGCTGGCAGAGTCTCCCTGATTGGCTGACCAGCTGCTGTTGACCGCCTCCCTTTTTCACATAAGTGGCATTCTCAGTCAGAACTATTTGAAACACTATGAACATATTGTTCTTACAAATCGAACATCACTAAGAGGCATGTAAGATTGATTGGCATACAAAGAGGTGTGAATAAATTGTACTAGTAGGCATGTGTCATGTGAGATGGAGTGGTGTATAGAGCCTTGAATGAACATACCCTGTAGTACTACTTTGGGCGGACTATATAGAGCCCTATGCCATATACAGAGATGTGTGTATCAATGAGATGTTAGGTGTGATTGGGGAACATACCCTTCGCTGTAGTACTCTGGGTGGGACCAGGTCCTGTGCTGCTCATCAGAGACGGGCCAGTTGCCGCGGGTGTTGCTGGGTCGACGGATTTGCTGCACCTGCCGTTTCTGCTGCATGGCCTGGCTGACTCCGGCAACGTAACGCGCAAACTCGGGGTCAGAACCAACTGCATATGAAAGGGAGAAAAAAAAAATAGTTCAGTTTGACTTTCTCTGTGTGTTTGCACTCCACAGCTCAAACCATTCAGCCAGACTGTCTAGCATAGCAGAAAAATCACAATAGCCGTAAGTCAGCTGAACACAATGGCCTCCGCTCTGAAATAAAAAGCGTCTGCTGCACTGTAAAAACAGTAACTGACACATTGTAAATTCAGCATAACATTTAAAATGACAAATCAGAACTGCTGGGGGGGGGGTGCAGGAGAGATCTGCTCACTGTCAGACACAACAACCTACATTTACAGTGCATTTGGAGAGATTCTAGTAAGGTCCTGTAGTTCAGAGTTTTTGAAAATGTATCTGAATGAGAGATGTGGCTATAAAGGATTTTCACTTGCACCTGATAATGGCCGCTATTCATTCAGGAAATCATATGGAAATCACAGAAACTAGATCATACATTTTTCTGTCAGCAAAATATCACCACCCCAAATGGCTTTAATGGTTACAATGAGATTATGTAAGCACATCTCCAAACCACAAAACCCCAAGAAAAATCAAAAGCAACATATCCTCTCCAGGCATAATGACTGCAGTGCTAAACAGTAGTCTCCCTTTTCCTTCTCAGTCTTTAATGAAACAGCCCAGTCAACACAGCTCCAAGCCCCACTGCTGACAGTTCTCTCCTACCATGGAATCCCTGGAGGCTGTGAGCTGCCTGCCTCACCACCACAACCCAGTTCTGTTCAGTGAGGAACACCGTAGTACCTCCCACATTTCACTCTGTTCCAAAATGTTCACTCCCTACTGAACACCACCCACACATTAGTCAGAGGAGTCTCCCGTCTACTTTATATCTGGGTTTGTGGATATAAGGGGGGGGGGGGGGGGGGGGGGGAATGACTCACCTGCAGGGTCAAAGGGCAAAGTGTCTCCCAGCACCCCAAACACACCCTCGTTCTGGTCCCTGTTGGGCCAGGTGTTGTTGCGAGGACCTTGTGGTTTCTGCCCCAGCATCTCAGACATGACACTGTCCATGTAGGTGCTGACCAGCCCCAGGCTGTACAGGTCCGAGCTCAGGTCTGGGAGGCCAGGTGAGCCCCACTGGCCAATGGGCCCCAGGGGGGAGAGCCCTGCTGGGGGAGGGGGGCCCTGGGGATGAGGCTGCTGCTGGCTGGAACCACTCAGCCACTTACTTGGCATTCTCTGCTGGGGAAGAGCCTGGGGTGGAGGCTGTTGGGAGGGCAGCTGAGGTGGAGCATGCTGCTGCTGCCCAATAGGCTGGAGGAGGTGTTGGTAGTACTGCAGTGCCTGCTGGGAGGGCTGCTGCGGTGGTGGTGGCTGCTGCTGCTGCGGCATACTCTGGGTAGGGGGCTGCAGTGAACTGTGGGAGACCGCTTGGGAGATTGGGGTTCGGTCGGTGGCGCCGCTCGGGGGCTTCAGCTCGGCGGCGCTGGCAGACGCTACAGAGTTCCTCCTTTTGACCAGTGGGGAGGCTTGCTGGGACTTGCCCATGTTGAAACCTGAGAGAAAGTCAATGACGTCCTGCATCTCCTGGTCCGTGGGGAGGTTCATGCCCTGGTCGTCACACACTGAACCGTTCTGGGGCTGGGTGGGGTCGAGGTTGCTGGACAGGTTGCCTAGCTGTAAGATGCTCTGCAGTCTCCCGTCTACTGCGTGGCCCAGGCTCTTGAACTGCTTGTCTTCAGAGCTGCTGCTAGAGAGCATGCTATGGGACGGGGTGCTGGGGATGGAGTAGCTGCCCCCACCACTGGACACAGAGCTGGAAGAGGCCTTCTTTGTGAATTTGGAAGTTAGCTTGGAGATAGTTTTGGGCAGGCCACTGTAGGCTTTGGAGCCATTTCCAGAAGGCAGGTCTACCTGCATCCCGTAGTCAGGGCTCTCCCGCTGTAACTGCATCTGAATGGTAGGCAAGGCCTGTTCTCTGTGGAGGGAGACGATAATAAGCATTCAATGGCATGTAAAATTACAATAGCTAGCTAGCGTTTAAGATTTTATTTCGGGGCAAATGTAAACTAAAGCTTGAGAATGAGGGCTATACCTCTGTCAGCCCATGCCAATGTGAACACACAGCAGGTTGATTCTTTCTAGGAATTAAAAATGCAAACGTGAAAATGCCTTGGACAACACACATCCACTCACTTGCACTCCTTCCACCTATTGATGTCAAAGACGGCGGTATATAGCACGTCCACCAGGCCGAGGGTCTTCTCTGGGTCCAGACTCCGCTGCAACAGAGACATGGTGGCTGGGTCCTCTTTCAGGCACCTACACACAGGACAGTCAGGACACAGCACGACTGGCATGTCCAACATAATACAAATACATTTATAGGTCTGTTAATACTTCACTTTACTGTCCAAATATGATAGTTGATTGAGTCCAGTGTTGGCTTTTGTGGATAGAAAGTATGTAGTTTGCTGATTTTGCCAATTGTATGGCTATGGGTTCTGAATACTTGGAATTCCCTTGCGAAGATAAAACTACTAAACCAAGCCAAATTATTTTTTTGACCTGTAAAGCAAGCAGATTGTGGAAAAGCAGAGGGCAGAAGAGACAATTGTGAATAATCCTACTCACCATGTGGAGGGTACTTGTACCACAACTCTGGAGCCCTCCAGAGCAATCTGTGGAGCATAGGCTTCCTTGTTCTCGATCTGAGCAGTGTCAACAACCACCTGTCCACAGTCAGAGAGTTGCATCAGCAACTAGATAGAATGCATTCACTCACAGTCGGTTACGCTTGTGCAAGCAATTCTACAGGATTATTTTGGCCCTTTTTATCTCGACTGACTGTAAGCAAAGCAGATATTGTGGAAATAAATTGGTACTCTAACGCACCAGTCTCCTCTAAAATAGAAAATGGATATAATGAAATAAGATCTAGTACTAACTCTGCCCATAGTCAGAGCATGTGAGGGGAACGGCACCTCAGTACCTTCAGGCTCTGATCAGGCCCTACACCCAAACAAGGGCACTGCGTTCATCCACCTCTGGCCTGCTCGCCTCCCTACCACTGAGGAAGTACAGTTCCCGCTCAGCCCAGTCAAAACTGTTCGCTGCTCTGGCACCCCAATGGTGGAACAAACTCCCTCACGACGCCAGGACAGCGGAGTCAATCACCACCTTCCGGAGACACCTGAAACCCCACCTCTTCAAGGAATACCTAGGATAGGATAAAGCAATCCTTCTGCCCCCCCCCCCCCCCCCCCCCTTAAAAGATTTAGATGCACTATTGTAAAGTGGCTGTTCCACTGGATGTCATAAGGTGAATGCACCAATTTGTAAGTCGCTCTGGATAAGAGCGTCTGCTAAATGACTTAAATGTAAATGTGGGCAAAGGCAATGTAAGCTACTCTGGGTGAAAACAAATATCCACGGAAACAATATCCAGCCCAATATTTTCCAGTAGTTCTTTGAAAGAGGCAAATGCAACTGGGTCATGGGGAGGGAGGACCCTTCCTGTCTCACAGGAAGTCAGCCTATTGTCATTTATATAGCAGGTGTATCCTCAGGACCCCTGGGCAGTCAAGAGGGCTGAGTCAAGGCCTGTGAGAGAAACATACCGCCACACCCACCAGGTCCCTGACTCACAAGCAGAGAGAGTGAAAAACGAGAGCGAGATGCAGCAGCATAGGCCCACCAAAAAATGGAGAATTGGCTAATTTAGATGTTGGGAACTTGAAAATTAACATCCCAGAAATAACAAAGCCATTTTCACTGTCTGGCAGATCCGCTCTATGAGTAATGTGTAGAGAAGGTGGTCTTCTCTTATGCTGCTATGCAGGCTCCCACTGTCTGTGTTCTTCAGAGCTCATAACTCAGATAAGGAGTTCATGTAAAGCTCCCATCCACCACCAGGGTTTGTTTTACACTCAGCGCTGCTGATGGGTGGATAAGAACACTCCCCAGGCCTAACGCACTAAATATTACAGACCACACTGAGGAAATAAACAAAGTAGAGTAGGAGGACTGATGCTTTCTCTCTGTTGGCTGGGGGAGACTCGTTTCAAAGTGAACAGCCAAAGATCTGTTTGAAGAACCAACCAGATGACCCCATCCTTTACCCAGATGCTGCAGGAATGGTGTCTACAATGAGTTTGTTTACACCTCTTGGCCGTTCAAAGGAACCCAACATACCTTCCCATCATCTCAATTACACACCTCCCAAACAATGGGCTCTAGGTTACAATACAGACTACAACTTGCAGCCTGGCCCGGAGCTATAATGTAGAGGCTTCACTAAGCAGAGGCTGTAGAGTTAGAGATCCCTGCCTTGGGCAGATTCACTATAACAAATTAAATATTCCTTTACCTTTTCATAAAATAAGTGAAGTTGGTTGAACCACATGGCCCTACTGCTAAAGCAAAACAATCCATCAGCTAATTTAAGTTGAGACAACAGTTTGTTGACATCTAATAAGAAAAGTATTTTAAGCTGGGTGACTTTGCTGCCCTTGTTGACATCTTAAGTGCTTTGTACTCACCAGTCCCGCCTGAGCGAACAGTAACTGGACGGCGGTCTTGCAGGCCATTCTCCAGCTGGAAGGGCAGACCTGGTTGAGGACCTCAGTGACGGGGGAGTCGTCCCGGGGGGTCACTCCGTTCTGCCCCACTGCCTCTTTAATGAGCTGCAACATGGTGTGCTGAGGATACAAACAGGGTGACCGGTGTGAAAACACAAGACTTCTGCTGCAAGGCACTAATATGGACCTGATAAAGATCCACTTTGGATTGAAACTAGAGGGCGACCGGTTATGATTTTTTAACGCCGATAGCGATTATTGAAGGGCAAAAAAAAAGCCGATACCGATTAATCAGCCATTTTTTTTTTTTTCACATTTATTTGTAATAATGACGATTACAACAATACTGAATGAGCACTTATTTTAACTTAATATAATACATCAATAAAATCAGTTTAGCCTCAAATAAATAATGAAACATGTTCAATTTGGTTTAAATAATGCAAAAACAAAGTGTTGGAGAAGAAAGTAAAAGTGCAATTAGTGCCATGTAAGAAAGCTAAAGTTTAAGTTCCTTTCTCAGAACATGAGAACATGTGAAAGCTGGTGGTTCCTTTTAACATGAGTCTTCAATATTCCCAGGTAAGAAGTTTTAGGTTGTAGTTATTATAGGAATTATAGGACTATTTCTCTCTATACCACTTGTATTTCATTAACCTTTGACTATTGAATGATCTTATAGGCACTTTAGTATTGCCAGTGTAACAGTATAGCTTCCGTCCCTCTCCTTGCTCGAACGAGGAACACATCGACAACAGCCACCCTCGAAGCAGCGTTACCCATGCAGAGAAAGGGGAACAACTACTCCAAGTCTAAGAGCAAGTGACGTTTGAAACGCTATTAGCGCGCACCCCGCTAACTAGCTAGCCATTTCACATCGGTTACACCAGCCTAACCTCGGGAGTTGATAGGCTTGAAGTCATAAACAGCAGAGCTGCTGGCAAAACGCAGGAAAGTGCTGTTTGAATCAATGCTTATGAGCCTGCTGGTGCCTACCATCGCTCAGTCAGACTGCTCTATCAAATCATAGACTTAATTATAACATAATAACACACAAATACGATTCTTAGGCCATTAATATGGTCGAATCCAGAAACTATCATCTCAAACAAAAGTTTGTTCTTTCAGTGAAATACAGATCTGTTCCGTATTTTATATAACGGGTGGCATCCATAAGTCTAAATATTCCTGTTACATTGCACAACCTTCAATGTTATGTCATAATTACGTAAAATTCTGGCAAATTAGTTCGCAAAGAGCCAGGGGGCCCAAACTGTTGCATATACCCTGACTCTGCGTGCAATGAACGCAAGAGAAGTGACACAATTTCACCTGGTTAATATTGCCTGCTAACCTGGATTTCTTTTAGCTATATATGCAGGTTTAAAAATATATACTTGTGTGTATTGATGTTTATGGTTAGGTACAGTCGTGCAATGATTGTGCTTTTTTTCAGCAAATGCGAATTTGTTAAAATCATCCCCCGTTTGGCATAGTTGGCTGTCTTTGTTAGGAAGATAGTCTTTACACAGTTCGCAACGAGCCAGGCGGCCCAAACTGCTGCATATACCCTGACTCTGTTACACGAGAAGTGACACAATTTTCCTAGTTAAAAGAAATTCATGTTAGCAGGCAATATTAACTAAATATGCAGGTTTAAAAATATATACTTGTGTATTGATTTTAAGAAAGGCATTGATGTTTATGGTTAGGTACACGTTGAAAAAGGACTGTTGTTGTTCCGCGAATGCGCACCGCATATATGCAACGCAGGACACGCTAGATAAACTAGTAATATCATCAACCATGTGTAGTTAACTAGTGATTATGATTGATTGTTTTTTATAAGATAAGTTTAATGCTAGCTAGCAACTTACCTTGGCTTCTTACTGCATTCGCGTGACAGGCAGGCTCCTCGTGGAGTGCAAAGGTAGGTGGTTAGAGCGTTGGACTAGTTAACCGTGAGGTTGCAAGATTGAATCCCGAGCTGACAAGGTAAAAATCTGTCGTTCTGCCCCTGAAGGCAGTTAACCCACCGTTCCTAGGCCGTCATTGAAAATAAGAATGTCCTTTTAACTGACTTGCTTAGTTAAATAAAAGTGTCAAAAATATATATATATATTTCTTGCCAAATCGGTGTCCAAAAATACCGATTTCCGATTGTTATGAGAACTTGAAATCGGCCCTAATTAACCGGCCATTCCGATTAATTGGTCGACCTCTAATTGAAACTTTGTTAATTTTTTTGCCAAATAAAGGCATGATGGAGCAATAGTGAGTGTGGGTCCTATTAATTTCTTCTAAAACACGAACATACACCAGAACAGGAAACAGTAGCAACTACAAAGTCCAGGGACTTAGTCCCCTCTTGTTAAAGTGTCTAGGCTCTCTAGTTTAAAGGGTCCTGATGAATGTGCTATTTATTTCTGAATTCGGTAAATGGTGAGTCAGATAACTGACAGATAGTGTGTGCAATTATCATACAAGTTAGTTTTGTCCCACAGACTGGGGGAGAATCCATCTGTAAACTAACGAAGCAGATGCTGATTCTATCCAGACCCAAGGCATCAGATGTACCATGGAATAAGTGTTAAGACATCCACGTCAAAACAGTAAAGCCTTGCCAAATACAAGACTCACAGCCCACGTAAGTCATCAGAGGTTGAAATGACCGTCTAAGTGGCTCTCATTTCCTAGAGAGAGCAGAGTGATCCATTCTGGTCAGCAAGGTCGGACTATGAAAGACTTAGGAAACCACCCTAGCGCCAGGTTGAGAGCGAGCCAAGGCCAGGGGTGTACTCAGAATGTTGCAGATAGAAATGTAATAAATAGAGCTGAATTCGACTCCCGAGCTGATGACACCCAATTTAACATGACAGACAATCATATATGTTCTATGCAATATCTGAACATTCTATAACGTCAAGTCCTGCAGGGCATACCGTTTTCAGTTTGAGGTTGTCAGCCGCTGACTCGTTGAAGGACACTCCTTTGAGGAAGTGGGCGCCAATCTGCACAGGGATGGTGGGCAGCTCACACTGAATGGGCTGGGAGATGGTCTGCATCCTGCCAGCCTGCTGGGCCTCTGCCTCACTGCAGCAACCCTACATAGTAGAGCGAGAGACACAGGCGCAGACAAATAGGTTAGAGACAGGGTTTTGCCCTTATCACAGCCACTATAATCTAAGGCTTTACCATTCCTAATGAGCTGTAATACATCCTGTGCTTAGAGTAAACATACCTGTAAAGCTGCCTCCACAGATTTGGGATTGAGGTGAAAGCCAGCCTTCAGTGCATATTCACTGTGGCCCATACTTTCTAGTGCTGCTTTATAAGCCTGGCAAAAGAAAATATAAAATACATTTGTATAAACTCAACATGTAAGTAAGTCAGGCTGGCTATTGCTTCATTCAGTCCTTTCATATCCAAGCCATCAACACATTGATTTGAAGCAGCCCTTGTGCTGTAGGGCACTATTGACCCAGTCAGAAATGGAACCCTATTTCATATATAGTGCAATACTTTTGACCAGAGCCCTGATAAAAAATATTGCACTTTACAGGGAAAATGACCAGGAATAAGGCTCTGGTCAAAAGCAGTGCACAAGCCTATATTGGGGAACAGGGTGTCATTTCAGACATTGACCAAGGCTGTGGTGGTCCTGCGGGGAGCGCCATCTACCTGTAAGGCATTGTCGATCTTCATGTTGAGCTCCTTCAGATGGTGATCAGGGATGTTGGGGTTGTTGGAGCAGAAGAGCTGCTGGACCTGGATGCCTGCCAGGCAGCCATCACGTCCCCTCTCCCTCAGACGTCCCGTGGCCTGGAACACAGCACACAGTCTCAGGTCACATAGCAGTTTACACACAGCATCACATACCCTAGTACAACCCTTAGACACCCTGCATCTGCATTACAACAATGTACACAATATGCATGAGAAAGTGTGTCAGTGTTGTATTGTAAGGGAATGGTAAGTAGCTAGCCAACATCAACATAAAGGAGTAACTAACCACCAAGTACACAGTAGATGTTAAACAAAAGGTGTGTACTGTGTTATCATGGCTTGGCCTCGAGTCTGACTCGAGTCACAAATTTGATGACTTGACATAAAATAATTTGACTGATTACTTGAAATTATCTAGCGGGGGGGGGTCACGAGTGTGAAAAATACATATACCCTACCATTTGGATTTTATATACCTTCACCCATTTCATCTGGTTTCTAATATAGGCCTACGGTATTGCACTAAATTGTCATCTCAAAAACATCTCATCTGTGCTTCAGAACCAAAAAGTTGCACATATTGATTAATGACCAGACAAAAACAGAGTAGGCCTATGTTTGTATTATCCAGATAAAACAGCTTAGAAATCTACTACGGAGGCATCTTTGCCAGAACAATAACAGGCAACCTGGAGATTTTCTTATCTCGCATAGGCCTAGTTTGGGTGGCTACATGTTAAAAGATGGCTGTAACATCGCACTGCATTCAATATTATGGGATGAAGATAAAACATTCTGGCAAAATTAATTACGGTATTTGTGAGGAAGAAAAGGGCTACCCAGTTGGCAACGAGCGATTTAGTGCAATACCGTAGACGGCTCTCCAAAGTGATAGTGTGCAGTGCAGACAGACCATGCTTTCCATCCGATCCTGCAACCCCCGCTGCATACAGGTAGGCAGTATGATACTGCTTGCTCTGGACTCTAGAGAAGTGACATCCATACCTAGTTGATATTGGCTGCTAACAATGACTTTCAGCTGCAAATGCAAAATGTGTAAAACACAGTTTATTTCTGTATGTTGCGTTTGAAACTGCATCACCGTTTATGGCTGTAATGACAAGCTACATTGGCGCAGGCATTGTGCGTGCATGTACATGCGTGGGGTCACGAGCTTTGAACCACTGCTTTTTGGGGGTTGCGGGTCAAAAAGTTTGAGAACCAATGAGCCAACAAACAGATTGACGATTTGCTGTAGAGCTATAGGATTTGGTGCAGTGCAAATGTCAAACTGTATGGAGAATGGATTTCCATAAATATCCTTGATCACCAAACAATTTAACTGTTTGCTTTGCAGGCTTTAATTACTAGCATAGGCGTACTGGTTTTTCGGTTTGGCATGTCAAAATTGCTTGAAATGTATCATTTATTTATGAAGCTTAAATTTGGAATTTGTTAAAATTAATTGTTACATAATCAAAGTGTGTTGTAGACAAAATAATGGAAAGGGCTCTCTGGTAGCCTCGAACAGACATTTGTATTTGAACATGTATAGATTACATATTTTTACTTGACTCGCCTCGCACGTAGAACGCACGACTTGGACTTGATTTGAGACGTGACCCGTTCTACTTGTGACTACTTGAGACTCGGACCTTGACTTTAGACTTGCTTGTGACAACAATAATAGTGACTTGGTCACACATCTGGTAGATTGTACATTTCAGAACAGTGTTGGGCCTAGATTTGTGAATAACTACTTCTATAGAGGGAGACCGACCGCCTCCCTCTATGGAAACTGCTTAACAGTGCAGTTAGGCCCAGCCCGGCCATATCGCAGCAGCACATTCCAGCAGGATATACAGCCCCAGTCCCTCCAGGGCTTAACAGATCTATCAGGCCACTCACGATTCTCCATTCTGGCTCCAATGTACAGAGCAAAGCTCCAAATGTGCCGGGGGGCTGTTATTAGCTACGGGATTAGCCAGCTAGCTCCGCTCACAAAACGGCCTCCATTTCAGTTAGCTAGGGTTTGTTTGGGGATGTGTAGGCTTAGCTTAAAGTGGAGGAGGGAAAACTAGCAATACAGGCTCATATACTGTATATACAAACTTCTCAACGGGAAATAGGAGGAAATTGTGGCTGGAATGGTAGCTGATTGCATTTCATAGGACTGTATAACAATCAGCTTGTCACGTTTTGAACACATCCTATTTCCACCAGCTAGTCACACCATGAAGCTCCTTGGTGAGTCCTGGGGGCGCCCTGGCCTCCATGTCCAAATACCTCGGCTGCACCCTTCCATGATCGTGAGGCCTCCTCCAGCTCCGTCAGGGGCCCAGGGCATGAGCTCTGGGAGCGGACATTGCTGCGTCGCTCCTGGGCCTGGGCGAGG
The DNA here is from genome assembly GCF_029448725.1 of Salvelinus fontinalis. Taxonomy (NCBI): domain Eukaryota; kingdom Metazoa; phylum Chordata; class Actinopteri; order Salmoniformes; family Salmonidae; genus Salvelinus; species Salvelinus fontinalis. The sequence continues at coordinate 77,192,204 of NC_074668.1, forward strand.
GCCTCTGCCAGGCATGACTGGGCCACAGGCTGCACCTTCTGCAGGGCCTGGGATAGGAACTGGAAGTGCACCTGCATCACCGTCAGGAAGCACCGACCCAGCACCTGGAGAGAACACAACATTCAAAGGTTGTGATCAGGACAACATAGAAAATCAGGAACACTAGTCTATTGGTTTGGGGGATTGGTCAAGGTCAATGATGAATGAAGTGAGACAAGGCAGAACAGCAGGAATTCACTATAATATCAACAACAAAAAATCACACCCCTGACAAGATTACATTAGTGGGAGCCTTGATCATTCATCATTGTTTTCTAAGAACACTGGTTCTCAAAGCATATGGCCTTAGCATTCCTTGTTTTTCATTACTCAGACACTGTTACTTAAGTGATGTTGGCTTCAGTGACTTGGTTGTTTAAAAGTCTCCTTAAAAACAATTACATCTTTGAGAACCCTCAGAGTCCTCTTAAATCAGTCCTAAATAGAGTCACATGTATTGCAGCAATTTACTGCTTAAAGATGCTCTTGTTTGAGGAAAACCCAGCTTGAGAACATGACATTACCCACAAAAACAACTTGTAAGAAAGTACATTGTGAAGGGCTATAACCCAAAAACAGTTCAAGGCTGGATAAAGGCTGCATTACAGTGAGTCAGTGAAGAGAACTGTCTATTTAATAGTGCAATTTCAACTGGTTCATATCACTAGAACATTATGGAAAACATTTGACAGGCTAACATTGTACAAAAAAAAGCCACAGCTCAAGTTGTGGCAGGATGAAATAAAGAATGTCTCTATATCAAGGACATGTTCTGCTTGATAACATGTCCTCTCATTTTCCACACAACAACACCAGTCTACAGTGCAATGTTACCCCAGCAAATAACTTTCTACCATAATTGGGAAGCTCAGTTTGTGTTATAAAATCAGTCTACTCAGAGTCAAGGCCTAGCACTGTAGTCGTAAAGCACAACAAGCAATGCTTACAACTGGAAACAAAGTTTACTCTTCTCCTTCAACTTAATAGTGGAGCAGATTTTTCCACATGATGGCACCGTTCCAGACCCTGTGCAATGGGTGATTCATATAAACAATAAGGTTCACATTTACATAAGTGAAGAAAATAATTGTAAAGGTGTAGGAGTCAGACATGTTTGTTTTCCAGTTAGCAAAAAGAGGAGCAAAACTAGAGCAACCGGACACCCCAGCCGGCTCACTGTGGTCACAGGGTTCTTTTCAGGTACGTGCTGAAAATATATTTTGGCTGAGTTGTTAAGGACAGAAATATGCCACCCTGTTTAAAAGCAGACAGGAACAACAAGGCTGGGCTGTCCTCATTCTTTAACACATCATGGGGGCACAGACACCGACTAGGCCTATACACTTACTGACCATTTCCAAGGCTAGGTCCAAACCCTTTAGAGCTCTCTTCAGCTCGGATTCTGAAATAGGACCAAATAACAGTTCACGTAAAGGAATTGGTCTTACATGCAGTATTAGTTCTGAACCATGAGTTATGAGGGTGTGAAACGCGTACTGCTTATGTTGGACTGCTAATCACAGTATAAACACTGGTAACACCTCACTCTCAAATGACTAATGCATACCAAACACTGGCTCAATGAATAATGATATGAGATGGTCCCTCTTCCCTCATTTTCCTAATGCAGACTATCAAACAAATTGTAGGCTGTCACGGAATTGAGTGGCGAATTGTTTAACATAAAATCTCTTAGCGGTCAAATTGAGTCCACTTGATCAGTGAATGTAACAAAAGCCCTATTATTACAGATTATGGTTAAACAATTTGAATGCTTTCTTCATTTCCAACAGATATTTTGAGAACAGTGTTTTCCCGGTGGTTTCCCGCTAATTGCATTTTGGAACATTCGCACGTAACCAAACAGCCATGTGAGCATTGTTGAGTTTATAATATGAAGAAATAAAAAGTTTACATTTTAAGCTAAAAATGGTCTGATCAGCCTCATTGCTTTTTTAAGTGCAGTGGTTGTATGGAATTTGGATGTGTCATCCCAGAACTGTCCCAGTGTCTGTTTTGGAACGTAGACATATTGATCGTCCCAGGGACACAAATGTGCCCTTAAATTACCAGCCCTGGAGGGAATTATTTTATAAAGACATAAAAAGTATTTGGTTGTAATGTTGCAATATTTTTTAGGCTACCAAAAGGTGGCCAACAATGAGACAGGCTTGAATATGAATAGCCAATTGAGTGTAGCCAACATGTCTGATTCTCTATGGTTAAAAATATTGTAATGCATTTTCTTTTGCAAAGTCATACAATGATGTACAAATGGTGTTAACCCATTTATTTATTTTAAGTGACTTACGCTTTTGGTAAAAAAAATTATAAAATCAGTCCTACTTGTCCAAAGGCAAAATAGGTAATGAATAGCTCTGCATTCTGAAAAGTGATGTCAAATTGCTTATAATACCATTAATACTATTATTTTTGGACCAGCTGCACAGAAAACTATAAAAGGACAGAACAGACAATCAAACTACAAAAGGACATGATTATGTAGCAAGAAAAATGTAAAGGTTGCAACAAAAGATTAGTCACACATGGGGGGGATAAGATGAAATTTCAAATCGGCTCATGGAAAATATGAGTAATAAAACTACAGGGCCAAGCCAACTTTTAGCCGCATACAGGGCTGAAAGGCAGGCTTAAACAGTGAGAAGAATGAATCAAACAACTCATCTTCCCCATTAACTAAGGGCACGTGTAGTTTGAGGACACATCTATTGTCTTCTTGAAGGGGAAATCATCTATCCTAGGAGTGAGAGAATAAAAACTAGATGCCATTTCCAAAGGTAACATCGATAGACCCTTTTCCAGTACACGACACACTGACGTCACGTACAGATGCATGCGACTCTTGGCGGAGGTAAGAAAACCATCGCGATCAGTGTCCTTTCAACAGCCTAGATTTAAGGTATTTATTACTTCTAAACAAAACTTTCAGGGTTTTCATACTCTTATGACGTTTAGATTTTTGCTTGAACAGTCGCTAAGATTATATTTGGTTGTGATCTTTGCAAAATAACTGATTTTGGATGTATCAGTTTGCTATAATGCTAACACTCATTGATATAAGCTGTAGCAAAAGCTAGCCAAATAGGCATTTTACTGGTTGAAGTGCTTAAGTTTAATGCTGTTGATTTGTGATGTCTGCAAAATTAAGTAAGACATTCATACGAGCCTTAAAATCCAATCAGAATCCAAAAGTAGTTTGAAATGCACTCGTAAGCGACATGTAAACAGAGTGTTTTTTTGCCATTCTATTTTTCAGGGGTGTTTTGGGAGTGCTGCTAGTGCAGTTGTCTGCCTGGCTCTGGCCTCTGCCTGCACTATGGTTGCCTTATGTTCAGAACCAGGAGAAAATCTCAATTGCATTCTCCTCACGTCTTCTCCTCTCTCCTCCTCCAAGTGATACGATGCGAGGAGTATGCAATCGAGACCAGGACTCCTGTCTGGCTGGCCTGACCTTTGCTCCCTCTGTGGTTTCGCTCATACACTCAGTAGACTGCCCCCTAATAAACAGCGACATTTTCATGCATATTTGGCAGCTGAGACACTTTGAGCAGCCAGGGTAGCCAAGCGCCGATAAAAACACATTTTGTTTTCCATACTGACTGGACTTTAAGATTTTGGGGGATTATCCTGCTTCCTTTAACATTCCACAATCCCCCCCCCCCCCCCACTCAAAATATATTTTTTTGTTCTTCATACAGACACAATTCTATCTTTTACATACAACTGCCAAGATAAATGTTCATACACACGGAAAAGTCCTTTCCGTCACAAATGTAGTAAATCTCTGGGGGCATGGAACTGGCCAAATCTGAAGGTGTACCATGTGAAAAGCAATTTTACATAAACAATATTAGGCTGCTTATGGAGGAAATGGAGGTTGAATAAAAAGTAATGCCGTAATCTGTGGAATAGAGTGAAACTCACTGGTCTAGTAAAAATACAGTAGGCCTATGATGCACATGGCCATTTTGGACTTTGTCTGTTGATAGATTCCTTCTACTCAACCAGGTCTGAATATCTTATTCATTCCTCAATTCCTGCATATTGGCAAGAGAGGTAGAGCAAAAGCCCACTTTTATTTGACAAACACACTGTTGTTATTCACAGACGCTAGCTGAAGCCAGAGTGAGTCAGTGTGGCTGCCAGACAGTCCTGCCGCAGTCTGAACTTTCACTGAGTTGGGCTTCCCCTCCTTTAATATTTATCTGTGCATATCCAAGACCACAGAGTCAAAATTACAGATTGTGGTGCAAAAGTCTTTCCTGCTCTGGGCACAACCACATCCACTGAGGCCCTGCAGTCCCTCTCATAAAACAGCCCTGGCCTGAACATTCAGCTTATTCACTCACTGTCTGCCACTGAGTCCTTGCTCCCTAAATCTGTTTAATCTCCAGGATGAGAGCATAGACATCTCAAACATTCACTACACAAGAGGCAATTTGCTTGCTGCCTAACCAGATGTATTAAAAATAAATACATAAATTGGCATTTCTCTTGAGTACTATTTAGGAGTGCACTACCCTGGAACCTCTTCATTTCTAACTGGCTAGGCAGGAGGCACAGCTGTGGCATCAGGAGCACATAAGGCTTCTCATCCATGAATGCCAGTGAAGTCTAATTTCAGTTACTATTTTCCCAATCAAACACTCACTGCAAAAAAATAAATACTTTAAGAGCAACATTTCACAATTGAGACGTAAGCAACTTTGCTGGCCTGTAATAGACAGAGCGATCACCCTACATGCTCAGTCAGACTGTCTCTCAGCATAAATGATGGTTCCTGCCCTCTTCTTCTCACATCCTCAGTGCTTTTCGCACCTCGCCCTCAGATCCTAGCACCCGCTTAACATTGGGCGTCAGGACCTAATTTCAGCCAAGAAATTCTGAATCAAGGAGCCATGCATTCTGAGAGACTTTAGCTGGGCATCTTAGCAGCAGCCTTGCCCTAGAAAAATGGAACATAAGAAACAAAGCAAAAAGTGCAAAAGAAATTGCAAAAAATTCTAGTCTAGACCCTCATAACAAAATGTGGTATTTTTTTTAAGTTCCCTTTTGGCAAAAGATGCTTTATTGACAGCAGGTGGGAGGAGCTATAGGATGACAGGCTCATTGTAATGGCAAAAATGGAACTGTCAAACATATGGAAACCACGTTTGACATCCCAATTCCAGCCATTACAATGAACCTTTCCTCCTATAGCTCCTCCTACCAGCCTCCCCTGATTGACAGGGAAATGGAAAGGAGGGGAATGGAAAAGACTCAACATATTATTTTACAGGTAGGCCTAATTGTCAGGATAATGTAATAACTTTACTTTGACAGGTGTTCAGTGTGTGTCCAGGTTGGTAACTGTAACCCTGGCAACCCCTTACCTCCACATCCTGCAGGCTGAAATCATTCTGGTCTTTGAAGTTGGCAGCCCCAGCGCTCAGCTCCATCAGCATCTTGGCGATCTCTGGCTTTATTGCTGCAGTCAGGCGGCTGGCCGCCTCCATGACATGTTCCTGCACGTCCTTAAGTTGCATAGCTGCTTTCGAGTAGTGTGAGTTCCTGAACACGCTGCTGAACAGGTCCGTGAGAAAGGCGCTGGCCCGGCAGAACACATTCAGTGCATCCAGGTACTTGGAGATGCCCTGCTGGATGTCGGCAACCGCAGTGGTGTTGGGGGTGGAGGGAGGTGGTTGGCAGCTGCCGGGCATGCCCACCCCGGTGGAGCAGGTGGAGCCCAGGGGGGCACTGAGGGTCCGGCTCAGCTCAGGCATCTGGTACTGCTGGTGCTGCTGCACTTTCTGCTTGGACCCGCCGAGCAAAAAGCGCCGCTTGTAGTCCATTTTACTTTCCTGCGCACTACAACAATACATAAGTGTCAGGCTGACTCTGGAAGCTCCGGATTTCAGCCAAACAGAAGCTCTTTTTCACGCTCTTATAGAAACAACCCAATAGTCCTGGAATTTATGTAAAAAGACAACTTAAGGGCTCCATCTACCAGAAGCTCATCTCAAAATGCTTTGTAACTAACAGAGCGATGCAGGGTAGAGACTTGTTGACTAAGTGTGATGTTTATGTGCAGCCCTGCTGCAGCTCACGGTAGACAGTCCCAGCAAAAATAGTAAGGTAGAAATACACCTTCCCGAATCTGTATTTTTTGCCTCAAAAAGGAGTCAATGGTTTATGAGAGGACAGAGCAAAAAACTGAAAACACTCCACGATTCTCTCATTCCAAGACAAGATTCCTGTGCATAACAATTCCTTCAAATGGAAGCAGAAAATGTCATTTTGTATAACGTATATAGTTTTTATATTTATAGATAGAAAATCTTTAAAAGCTGTAAGCAAAAAACAAAGCGAAGAATCTGAAAAGAAATGTGGCACTGGTCAACAGCAAGGAGTCTGATAATAAAAAGAGACAAAATCTGTTATCCAGTAGGACAATGGTGCCTTGTCACTTCACTTCCTCTCTGTGTGTATGGAGCAGAGCAGAGGGCAGACAACCAGTCCCTCAGAGATTCTCTTCACACCGTCTGTGGCGGTGAGCAGAAGCCAGCTGATAGGACTGCTGTTGGAAACTTTGCCGGCCTCCTCAACGTCCTCGCCGTTTCCTTCTGCTGGCTGAGGTAGTTATTAATCACTGCGGAAACAAAAATGTGCTCCCAGATCTCACCCCTTCTCCTCCACAAAATGCAGATTAGAAGAGCGACAAAAGCACAAATGTATCTGTAAGGCCTCTAGGTCATTTCCTAAGGGAGGAAAATGGAAAAACAAAAGAAAGTTACAATGATTTCAGAGGAAGGATTCAAATGTGCTGTTTTTTCCAATAAAACGTGTCAGTTGAAGCAGTTCTTGGGAAGATAAGAAAAATTATTGTGAATGCTTAGAAACTCAAGTAAGTATTTAATCTAATGAATTACACTAGGTTTTGTGACAATATTGTTCAACTACTTACAGTAGCCCAACTCAACAGCAACAAAATCGAACAAGAGAAAACAGAAGAAAATTTAGGTGTTAATTCTTTATCCCATTATTAGATTAATTTCATATTAGCCTTCATAAATAAATGGTAGACATGACCGCACTGTAGATCCCTACATACACAATCAACAGGAGGAAACAGGAGGAAACAGGAATCTGACTAGCCAGGTCCAGCCAAAAAGCTCCTAAATCCTAGAAACTGCAGAACAGAAAAGGGAAGTTGCGTCAGAGGTCTATGAATCCAATAAGGAAACTTGTGAAATACAGTAGAATTCAGGTCATAACAAAAGGAGGCAGAGCCAGCCAAGTATTGTGATGAATAAACAAAGCCAATATTGCCTCTGATATTCTCATTTTGACTTATCAAACCATGAAGTGTAGGCTGTCAGGTTTGTTGTTCTGACTCCAAAAGTGAGTTTGTGGGACTTGGTGTCCTGTTGACTGTATAAGACGCCCAGCCAGCCATCACACCATTAAAAACTGTTCAGTTTGTGTCCAAGTGTCCATGTGAAACACTGCTGCCCTGCCTGCTTAAGGTCTGGCTAAGATGAGCAGGCCAGGCTGGGCACTGGATCAATATTGATGTGACCCGTCCCACTATCTTCTCCATTGGCAGCCAAGCTTCTTGTTCCAATGCGGAAAGTATTAGAGCTTACACCCAAACAAACACATGTAATAGGAGGGTCCCCAGTCTGTTCTGCTGGCTCAGTGCCCGGTTTAATGTCCTTCCTTTGGCAGGGTGCACTCAGGGCTAATGTTAGTGCCGCCTCCACCCCTCACTGTGCATCTCAGCTGCTGCTACTTGGACAAGGAGCTTAGGTTTCCTGAAGCAAGCTCTGTCGCCAGATACAAAATGAGCTCCCAAGTATGATTTACCTGTGCTAGATCTTCAAGGAATTTGTCAGCACTAAAAAGTCAACTGAAATGTAAAATAATGGCACAAGCAGCATATAACAAATGTGTATGCATTACTCTTTTCAACATCAACGACTAAAGGTAGCCTCATGGTGGTGGACGGGGCAGCTGTTCCTCAAGCTGACAGCTCCTTCTGCCACTGAGGCACCAGGCCCACCGACGGCAGGGTACAACCACATGGCCACCATTAAACAACCCCTCAGTCTCCCCTCATGAGGTCTATTTCAGCCTCCTCGGCCAAACAGCTGCCCTACAGTAGACAGTACCATACCGCTTTTAGGACTCAGTCTCAGCTCAAAAATGTCCTCTACATCTGTTGCCAATGAAGCAAAGGAATGATTTTCCCCCAGAATGCTCTTATGTGGATTCAAACAAGAACACGTCAAAAACAGGTAAAGCGACCGTTTCAATCCCATCATACCCTTTTATATAGTATGTGCCCAATTTCATTGATATTCTTCAAACATTTATAGTATCTAAGGTAATGGGTATCAACCTAAATATGCAACTAATATGACAAGGAAACATCTCAAAAAAGCAATAAGCACAAATTGCTCTACAACAATTAAAATGAGCAGGAAAACCATTCAAATAGAAGATCTTACTAGTATTTTGTAGGTAAACATTCTTACATAGTCACATTGTAGATGGATGGGATATGGGGTAGCCTAGCCCCAGACTCCGAGGCAGCAGACAGGTCAAATGTCAAGCCAAGTGGCAGGACAAGTGCTGCAAGCAACTGTGTGACAGGAGCAGAGCCAGGCTCTGCCTGCCCAGAAAACACAAGGAGGGCATTGTGGCAAGCACCAGCCTCCTCCATACCACCACACAGTAAGAAAGAAAGAAGAAAAAAAAAAAAAAAAAACTCAGCCAGCTGCAGCATTCTCATAAGAAAAAAGGGCAAAATATGGTCTATGATTTGAATGTTTATCTTCAAAATACGTAGTATACGGGAGTCTCATTCTGAAATGAGGTTGGCTAACTGGCTGTACGCTAGTAGGCCTAGATATTATAACATGTGATATAAGAAGCTTATGCCTGTAACAATAGCAGGCTGGCTGCTGAAACAAAGGAGGGGATATGCTTGGAGACCAAAAAGGTCTGAGGCTCCTAACTATGTAAGCTTACATTCCATCGCCAACAGTGCACTTTTTTTATATAGCTCGAAGGACAAAATGTTCGCCCTGGTGTTTAAATCGTTTCCTAGACAAGTCATAAGGAGATGCTAATTTTCAAATTGTTAACTAAAAATGTCCGACTGTCTTACACATACCGGAACTTCCCTTGTAGGTTTCACAATGTTGACAAACTGGTATAGGTGGCTTGAGTAACTATTTGAAGGCAAAACGCAAACGTAAAATCGTACAAGCGGTCAGCGGCAAATTCAACCCAACAACTACTTACAGGATGTATGGAGAAACTGAAATTACTTTATAAAAGGATTCCTACAGTTCACTATGACAGTAGTAAAAATAAACATAAAGATCTGAATAGAGGAATGCTCAGATAAATCTCTTACCAATGGTAGTCATGAGTAAAGCACATGAACTGTGCTGGGCATAGATAGAAGCACAACGCCCAGCCCTGCCCTGGAGACTAGTGACCTCCTGACTCGAGCAGCTTTTCCTATTCAAAGCCTTCTAACTACAGCGCCGTTTCAGCAACAGGCCTATAGCGAACGCGGCTCACATTTCACAGACCTCTCACGAGGCACAGCATTGGAAGAGGGAGCTCTGCTGGCTAGCCTAGCGGATGGAGTTTGAGTTTCTCTTCTACATAAGCAGCATGACATCTGTAAGCATCCTTGAATAAGGCAATGTTATTCTTTAAAAAAGGGGAATGTGTGTGATATGAAGCTACTTTTATCCCCATATGTAAAAAATGGCACAACTTGAAGGCTACAGAACCACAAAATTGGATGTCATATCCATTCAAGACATACCGTGGAAGATGGCAATGGCTCACTTAAAAAGAGTAAGGTCAAAAGGTTTCATGATTTGCCAAACACCATTTTATTTTTAGCCAGGACAAAATACATTTCTATTTAACTCCAGGAGTGGACAGGATATGGGGTTCCTATGGAAACAGAGCCCATTTAGTGACTTTCACAACAGATTTCCCATTGAGCAAATCTGATATCATTCCTCTTACTACACAGAATGAGAAACCTACTGCCCTTTGGTAAATAAACAGTACACTATGTAGCCAATACAATCCTTCTCACAACTGTTACCTAGTAGACTCAGTACCATGATTTACAGATGACAAACATCTGCCATTTAATTTGTACATGATGTGCATATTAAACGGTGAGTAATTTCATTGACAACACTGGGGATGAAGCAAAAAACAAAACGAACATGAGTGAAACTTAAGTCGGTCTCAGATCGATTGTCTAGGACCATGTAAACCTCCCCTTTCATGAAAACCTCCAGTAATGACCATCCTGCTTTTAGGGAAAGAGTGTAATTTTGTACATGTATGAAACTGCAAGTTTGACTAACTCTAGTCTAATTGCTTAGGGTGTCCAGGGTCCTTCCCGGGATCATTTGCATGTTGGAGGACTGATAAGGTCAGTTCTGGAGACTATTTTGTAAATGACGCCGCCAAAGTCAAGGATCGGTAGGATAGTCCGTTTTACTAGGGTATGTTTGGCTGCATGAGTGAAGGATGCTTTGTTGCGAAATAGGAAGCCCGATTCTAGATTTAATTTTGGATTAGAGATGCTTAATGTGAGTCTGGAAGGAGAGTTTACAGTCTAACCAGACACCTAGGTATTAGTAGTTGTCCACATATTCTAAGTCAGAACCATCCAGAGTAGTGATACTGGACGGGTGGGCAGTGATCGGTTGAAGAGCATGCACTTAGGTTTGCTTGCATTTAAGAACAGTTGGAGGCCACGGAAGGAGAGTTGTATGGCATTGAAGCTTGTCTGGAGGTTAGTTAACACAGTGTCCAAAGAAGGGCCAGAAGTATACAGAATGGTGTCGTCTGCGTAGAGGTGGAACAGAGAATCACCAGCAGCAAGAGCGACGTCATTGATGTATACAGAGAAAAGAGTCGGCCCGAGAATTGAACCCTGTGGCATCCCCATAGAGACTGCCAGAGGTCCGGACAACAGGCCCTCCGATTTGACACACAACTATCTGAGAAGTAGTTAGTGAACCAGGCGAGGCAGTCATTTGAGAAACCAAGGCTGTTGAGTGTCAATCACCACATTCTTATTGGCAGAGTCGAAAGCCTTGGTCATTTAAGAATGATGGAGGTGACTGTGTTCTCTGGGATCTTCAACGCTGTAGAAATGTTGTTTTGGTACCCTTCCCCAGACCTGTGTCGAGACACAAACCTGTCGGAGCTGTACGGACAATTCCTTCAACCTCACGGCATGGTTTTTACTCTGACATGCACTGTCAACTGTGGGACCTTTATATAGACAGGTGCGCCTTTCCAAATCAGGTCCAATCAATTGAATTTACCACAGGTGGACTCCAATCAAGTTGTAGAAACATCACGGATGAGCAATGGAAACAGGATACACCTGAGCTCAATTTCAAGGTCCATAGGAAAGGGCCTGAATACTTACAGTACCAGTCAAAAGTTTAGACACACGTACTCATTCAAGGGTTTTTCTTTATTTGTACAATTTTATATATTGCAGAATAGTGAAGACATTAAAACTATGGAGAAAAAAAATACATATTTGGAATCATGTAGCAACCCCTGCCTTGACAGCTTTGCACACACTTGGCATTCTCTCAACCAGCTTCATGGAGGTAGTCACCTGAAATGAATTTCAAATAACAGCTGTACCTTGTTAAAACGTTTGTTGTATTTCTTTCCTTCATAATGCGTTTGAGACAAATCAGTTGTGTTGTGACAAGGTAGGGGTGGTATACAGAAGATACAAATTGGGCAAAAAAACCAAGGAGATATGTCAAGAAAAGCAAAGAGAAACGACAGTCCATCATTACTTTAAGACACGGAGGTCAGTCAAGCCAGGAAGAATAAACATTCGAAGTAGTTGAAATTAAGTGCAATCGCAAAAACCATCAAGCGCTATGATGAAACTGGTTCTCATGAGGACCGCCAATGGAATGGAAGACGCAGAGTTACCTCTGCTGCAGAGGATACGTTCATTAGAGATACCAGCCTCAGATATTGCAGCCCAAATAAATGCTCCATAGAGCTCAAGCAACAGACATCAACTGTTCAGAGGAGACTGAAATCAGCCCTTCATGGTCAAATTGCTGCAAAGAAACCACTACTAAAAGGACACCAATAAGAAGACACTTGCTTGGGCCAAGAAACCGGAGCAATGGACATTAGACAAGTTGAAATCTGTCCTTTGGTCTGATGAGCCCAAATTTTAGATTTTTGGTTCCAACCGGCATGTCTTTGTGAGACGCAGAGTAGGTTAACGGATTATCTCCGCATGTGTGGTTCCCACCGTGAAACATGGTGGTGTGATGGTGCCATGCTGGTGACATGGTCAGTGATTTATTTAGAATTCAAGGTACACTTAACCAGCATGGCTACCACAGTATTCTGCAGCCATACACCATCCCATCTTGTTTGCGCTTAGTGGGACTATCATTTATTTTTCAACAGAACAATGACCCAACACACCTCCGGGCTGTGTAATGGCTACTTGACCAAGAAGGAGAGCTGCATCAGATGACCTGGCCTCCTCAAATCAACCCAATTGAGATGGTTTGGGATAAGTTGGACCGCAGAGTTATGGAAAAGCAGCCAACAAGTGCTCAGCATATCTGGGAACTCCTTCAAGAATGTTGGAAAAGCATTCCAGGTGAAGCTGGTTGAGAGAATGCCAAGAGTGTGCAAAGCTGTCAAGGCAAAGGGTGGCTACTTTGAAGAATATAAATATATTGATTTGCTTAACACTTTTTTCACTTCATGATTCCATGTGTGCGATTTCATAGTTTTGATGTCTTCACTATTATTATATAATGTAAAAAATAAAATAAAAAAAACATTGAATGAGTAGGTGTACAAACATTTGACTGGTACTGAGGTAAATAAGGTATCTTTACTTTCTTTTTAATAAATTCGCAAAACCTGTTCTCACTTTATCATTATGGGGTATTGAGTGTAGATTGCTGAGAAAATTGTTTTATTTAATCCGTTTTAGAATAAGGCTGTAACATAACAAAATGTGGAAAAAGTCAAGCGGTCTGAATACTTTCGGAAAGCACTGTATATTCATGTGAATTCACAAGGCAGCTGTGCTGCTGCAAACGGTTTGGATCTAAAGGCGATTCCCTTTCAGATGGTTAAGCGTTTCACCTGTACTACCATTACTGTATCTCAATTCCAACTCCGCAAAGTTTGCATTTCCTTCTCAAAGTATTGCCATACAGGACTTCGCTGCTGTTGCTTGCCGTTCATTGCTATTTTTCCCAACTGTTAGTGTTATCATTAGGTTTTGGCCTTTCTAGGGAGTTTTTCCTAGACACCGTGCTTCTACACCTGCATTGCTTGCTATTTGGGGTTTTAGGCTGGGTTTCTGTACAGCACTTTGAGATATCAGCTGATGTAAGAAGGGCTATATAAATACATTTGATTAGTCCAAACAGTTGCAACATTTTGCAAATAAAACAAGTTTCTATTGGACAAATTCAGGTAGGTCCCTTCCCATTTCATTCTGTTTTCTTACATATAAGTAACGTAATGAATACGCCCCAGGCAAGCCAGCGAGAGAGGGGCAGGCAGAAAACGGCGATCAAAAATTGGCCGACGCCGATCAAAAATCGGCCGATATATATATATATAAATAATACACACATTTTTGTAATAATGACAATTGCAACAAAACTGAATGAACACTTATTTTAACTTAATATAATACATAAATAAAATCAATGTCTCAAATAACATGAGAACATATGTTAAAACGAACCACCAGCTTTCATTGGTCTTCAATATTCCCAGTTAAGAAGTTTTAGGTTGTAGTGCAGAAAGCAGAGCTTGTCTGCATGGTCCCCTGTCAATCTGCTCCTCCGCGAAACACAGACCTTATTTGAAGTAGATCAAGACATTAACTATGAAGACATGAACGGTAAAATAACGAAGGAACCCCTTTTCAAGTTCAGCCGCAAGTTATTACAACGCGTCGACTATTTCTCTCTAAACCATATACAGTGGGGCAAAAAAGTATTTAGTCAGCCACCAATTGTGCAAGTTCTCCCACTTAAAAAGATGAGGCCTGTAATTGTCATCATAGGTACACTTCAACTCTGACAGACAAAATGAGAAGAAAAAAAAAAAAAATCACATTGTAGGATTTGTGATGAATTTATTTGCAAATTATGGTGGAAAATAAGTATTTGGTCACGTACAAACAAGCAAGATTTCTGGCTCTCACAGACCTGTAACTTCTTCTTTAAGAGGCTCCTCTGTCCTCCACTCATTACCTGTATTAATGGCACCTGTTTGAACTTGTTATCAGTATAAAAGACACCTGTCCACAACCTCAAACAGTCACACTCCAAACTCCACTATGGCCAAGACCAAAGAGCTGTCAAAGGACACCAGAAACAAAATTGTAGACCTGCACCAGGCTGGGAAGACTGAATCTGCAATAGGTAAGCAGCTTGGTTTGAAGAAATCAACTGTGGGAGCAATAATTAGGAAATGGAAGACATACAAGACCACTGATAATCTCCCTCGATCTGGGGCTCCACGCAAGATCTCACCCCATGGGGTCAAAATGATCACAAGAACGGTGAGCAAAAATCCCAGGACCACACGGGGGGACCTAGTGAATGACCTGCAGAGAGCTGGGACCAAAGTAACAAAGCCTACCATCAGTAACACACTACGCCGCCAGGGACTCAAATCCTGCAGTGCCAGACGTGTCCCCCTGCTTAAGCCAGTACATGTCCAGGCCCGTCTGGTTTGCTAGAGAGCATTTGGATGATCCAGAAGAAGATTGGGAGAAGGTCATATGGTCAGATGAAACCAAAAGAGAACTTTTTGGTAAAAACTCAACTCGTCGTGTTTGGAGGACAAAGAATGCTGAGTTGCATCCAAAGAACACCATACCTACTGTGAAGCATGGGGGTGGAAACATCATGTTTTGGGGCTGTTTTTCTGCAAAGGGACCAGGACGACTGATCCGTGTAAAGGAAAGAATGAATGGGGCCATGTATCGTGAGATTGAGTGAAAACCTCCTTCCATCAGCAAGGGCATTGAAGATGAAATGTGGCTGGGTCTTTCAGCATGACAATGATCCCAAACACACCGCCCGGGCAACGAAGGAGTGGCTTCGTAAGAAGCATTTCAAGGTCCTGGAGTGGCCTAGCCAGTCTCCAGATCTCAACCCCATAGAAAATCTTTGGAGGGAGTTGAGGGTCTGTGTTGCCTAGCAACGGCCCCAAAACATCCCTGCTCTAGAGGAGATCTGCATGGAGGAATGGGCCAAAATACCAGCAACAGTGTGTGTGAACCTTGTGAAGACTTACAGAAAACGTTTGACCTCTGGCATTGCCAACAAAGGGTATATAACAAAGTATTGAGAAACTTTTGTTATTGACCAAATACTTATTTTCCACCATAATTTGCAAATAAATTCATCACAAATCCTACAATGTGATTTTCTGGAGAAAAGAAAATCTAATTTTGTCTGTCATAGTTGAAGTGTACCTATGATGAAAATTACAGGCCATCTTTTTAAGTGGGAGAACTTGCACAATTGGTGGCTGACTAAATACTTTTTTGCCCTAGTGTACCTTTGACTAATCCGGAAACGATCACCTCGAAAACAAAACGTTTATTCCGTTTCGTATTTTATCTAACTGGTGGCATCCATGAGTCTAAATATTCCTGTTACATTGCACAACCTTCAATGTTATGTCATAATTACGTAAACTTCTGGCAAATTAGTTCGCAACGAGCCAGGCGGCCCAAACTGTTACATATACCCTGACTCTGCGTGCAATGAACGCAAGAGAAATGACACAATTTCACCTGGTTAATATTGCCTGCTAATCTGGATTTCTTTTAGCTAAATATGCAGGTTTAAAAATATATACTTGTGTATTGATTTTAAGGCATTGATGTTTATGGTTAAGTACACATTGGAGCAATGACAGTCATTGATTGATTGCTTTTTATAAGGTAAGTTTAATGCTAGCTAGCAACTTACCTTAGCTTACTGCATTCGCGTAACAGGCAGGCTCCTCGTGGAGTGCAATGTAATCAGGTGTTAGAGCATTGGACTAGTCAACCGTAAGGTTGCAAGATTGAATCGAGCTGACAAGGTTAAAAAGCCCCTGAACGAGGCAGGACGTTCCTAGGCAGTCATTGAAAATAAGAATGTTTTCTTAACTGACTTGCCTAGTTAAATAAAGATTGAATAAAAGGTGTAAGAAAATAAATAAAAATATTTAAAAAAATTGGCCAAAATACCGATTGTTATGAAAACTTGAAAAATCGGCCCTAATTAAATCGTCCATTCCGATTAATCGGTCGACCTCTAGTACACATACTTTGATGTACAGTATGTGGATACCTTATCAAACTTATCATTCCAAAATAATTTGCATTAATATGGAGTTGTACCCCCCTTTGCAGCTATAACAGCCTACACTCTTCTGGGAAGGCTTTCCACTTGATGTTGGAACATTGCTGCAGGGACTTGCTTTCATTCAGCCACAAGAGCATTAGTGAGGTTGGGCATTGATGTTGGGCGATTAGGCCTGGCTCGTAGTGGGCGTTCCAATTCATCCCAAAGTTGTTTGATGGGGTTGAGGTCTGGGCTCTGTGCAGGCCAGTCAAGTTCTTCCACACAGATCGACAAACCATTTCTGTACGGACCTCGCTTTGTGCATTGTCATGATGATACAGGAAAAGGGCCTTCCCCAAACTGTTGCCACAAACTTGGAATCACAGAATTGTCTAGAATGTCATTGTATACTGTAGTGTTAAGATTGACCTTCCCTGGCACAATTTTTTCTCCTCCAAACCTTAGTTGGCACTATGCATTCAGGCAGGTAGCATTCTCCTTGCATCCGCAAAACCTGGATTCAGCCGTCGGACTGGCAGATGGTGAAGAGTGATTAAATCACTCCAGAGAACTCGTTTCTTTAGCAGTGCGCTTTACACCACCCCAGCCAACGCTTGGCATTGCGCATGGTGATTTTTGGCTTTTTGCAGCTGCTCGGCCATGGAAACCCATTTCATGACGCTCCTGATGAACAATTCTTGTGCCGACGTTGCTTCTGTTATGTGAGCTTGTGTGGCCTAACACTTCGCAGTTGAGCTGTTGTTGCTCCAAGACGTTTCCACTTCACAATAATAGGACTTCGTTGACCGAGGCAGCTTGAGCAGGGCAGAAATTTGCCAAACTGACTTGTTGGAAAGGTGGCACCTTATGACAGGACCACGTTGTAAGTCGTTGAGCTCTTCAGTAAGGACATTCTATTGCCAATGTTTGTCTATGGAGATTGCATTGCTATGTGCTCGATTTTATACACCTGTCAGCAACGGGTGTGGCTGAAATAGCCTAATCACCTATTTTTAAAGGGGTGTCCACATACTTTTGTATATATAGCGCATCTTGGTAAAATTGGTATTGCTTTCCACACATTCACTAACCTAAAGTTCACCTCTTCCTCTGGTCCTCAAATTTCCCCAGGCCTTTATAGCCTATCGTCTAGTTAGACTAACATGGAAAATATGTTTTTTGATAACTACACTGCCATTTAAATTAATAATAAAAACATTATTTCAGTTTGGGATTTTTAACGTTAAGGATCCCAATTTCCTTTTAACGTTCACACCCATAGTAGCAAATGGGATCCCCCTCTTTTTTAACAAAGGCCAAAACTGCTTCAAAAGTGTCTTCCCGCAATTGCATTAAGAACTGTTGTGCAATGACTGCTTGTCAGAATACATGTTTCCCTCCCTATGGCTCCCGCAAATTGAACGCACCTCAAGAATAATATTTCTAGAACACACAACAAGCAGACTACGTAAATAGGTCAACTGTTCTATGGGATTGTCGGATTTTGTTTTAATAACATTACATGGTAAAAACAGGAGCAATGGAAAGTCACATCCTGAGCTTTGAATTACATCGCCAGCAAGTACAGTAGGCTACACAGCGCTGTTTGAGTTGAGCATTTTAGACAATTTAATAACCCTTCATCTGAACAATGGAGTGTCAGAAACAATCATGCATGTCAGTTCAGCGCACACAGCATAACAGAAAAATACAATTGCATAGCTTAATACATACTGAAGCATGGTTGTTCTATGTCATCTACAAAAGAAATGAACTCTCCAGAATCCATATGAAGGAAATCAGTCGCAGTGCCGAAGAACTTTAGCCCCTCTGACAGACTCACAGGGAGGAAAATAGCTGAGAGCAGGCCTGCACTGGTTTCACCAGGATACAGCAGGTTGAGATTTCCCCTCTGGAAGCCCCTTATGACAGTCCATTACCCTCAGTTCACCATCCCCCATACTAGAGACTGACTGCGCAGCCTGGATTTATGGGGTGTCCTTCATCTGAGACATATTACAATGCTACAGTGGCCAGAAAATGGAGGTGAACCCTTTCGAATTACCTTGATTTCTGCATAAATTGGTCATAAAATTTGATCTACTCTTCATCTAAGCCACAATAGATAAACACAGTCTGCTTAAACTAATAACAAACAATTATACATTTTCATGTCTTTAATGAACACACAGTGTAAACATTCACAGTGCAGGGTGGAAAAAGTATGTGAAGCCTTTGATTTAATAACTGGTTGTCCCTCCTTTTTGCAGCAATCACCTCAACCAAACTCGAGGTCGACCAATTAAAATTGGAATGGCCGATTAATTAGGGCCGGTTTCAAATTCTTATAACAATCGGAAATCGGTATTTTTGGACACCAATTTGGCCGATTATTATTTATTTTTTTACACCTTTATTTAACTAGTCAGTTAAGAACACATTCTTATTTTCAATGACGGCCTAGGAACTGTGGGTTAACTGCCTCGATCAGGGGCAGAACGACAGATTTTCACCTTGTCAGCGCGGGGGATCCAATCTTGCAACCTTACAGTTAACTAGTCCAACGCTCTAACACCTGATTACATTGCACTCCACGAGGAGCCTGCCTGTTACGCGAATGCAGTAAGAAGCCAAGGTAAATTGCTAGCTAGCATTAAACTTATCTTATAAAAAACAATCAATCATAATCACTAGATAAACTAGTAATATCCTCAACCAGTTGTAGTTATCTAGCGTGTCCTGCATTGCATATAATTGACGCGGTGCATATCGTTGCTCCAATGTGTACCTAACCATAAACATCAATGCACAGAAGTATATATTTTTAAACCTGCATATTTAGCTAAAAGAAATCCAGGTTTGCAGGCAATATTAACCAGGTGAAATTGTGTCACTTCTCTTGCGTTCATTGCACGCAGAGTCAGTGTATATGCAACAGTTTGGGCCGTCTAATTTGCCCAAATTTTGCGTAATTATGACATAACATTGAAGGTTGTGCAATGTAACAGGAATATTTAGACTTATGGATGCCACCCATTAGATAAAATACGTAACTGTTCCGTATTTCACTGAAAGAATAAACGTCTTGTTTTTCGAGATGATAGTTTCCGGATTCGACCATATTAATGGCCTAAGGCTCGTATTTCTGTGTGTTATTATGTTATAATTAAGTCTATGATTTGATAGAGCAGTCTGACTGAGCGATGGTAGGCACCAGCAGGCTCGTAAGCATTGATTCAAACACTTTCCTACGTTTTGCCAGAAGCTCTTCACTGTGCTTCAAGCCTATCAACTCCCGAGATTAGGCTGGTGTAACCGATGTGAAATGGCTGGCTAGTTAGCGGGGTGCGCGCTAATAGCGTTTCAAACGTCAATCGCTCTTAGACTTGGAGTAGTTGTTCCCCTTGCTCTGCATGGGTAACGCTGCTTCGAGGGTGGCTGTTGTCGATGTGTTCCTCGTTCGAGCAAGGAGAGGAACGGAAGCTATACTGTTACACTGGCAATACTAAAGTGCCTATAAGAACATTCAATAGTCAAAAGGTATATGAAATACAAATGGTAGAGAGAGACAAATAGTCCTATAATTCCTACAACTTCTTACCTGGGAATATTGAAGACTCATGTTAAAAAGGAACCACCAGCTTTCACATGTTCTCATGTTCTGAGAAAGGAACTTAAACTTTAGCTTTCTTACATGGCACTAATTACACTTTTACTTTCTTCTCCAACACTTTGTTTTTGCATTATTTAAACCAAATTGAACATGTTTCATTATTTATTTGAGGCTAAACTGATTTTATTGATGTATTATATTAAGTTAAAATAAGTGCTCATTCAGTATTGTAGTAATTGTCATTATTACAAATATAATATAAAAATTAAAATGAATTAAAAAAATATATATACTTATTTATTTTATTTTATTTGGCCTATTAAATCGGTATCGGCTTTTTTTGGTCCTCCAATAAATCGGTATGGCGTTGAAAAGTCATAAATCGGTCAACCTCTAAACCAAACATTTTCTGTAGTTAGGGATCAGACCTGCACAACAGTCAGGAAGAATTTTGGACCATTCCTCTTTACAAAACTATATCAGTTCAGCAATATTCTTGGGATGTCTTGCGAGGTCATGCCACAGCATCTCAATCGGGTTGAGGTCAGGATTCTGACTGGGCCACTCCAGAAGGTGTATTTTCATCTGTTGAAGCCATTCTATTGGTTTACTTCTGTGTTTTGGGTCGTTGTCCTGTTGCATCACCCAACTTCTGTTGATCTTCAAATCGGCAGACGGCCTAACATTCTCCTGCAAAATGTCTTGATAAAATTCCCAAGTTTTCCATCCATGATAGCAAGCGGTCCAGGCCTTGAGGCACCAAAGCAGCTCCAAACCATGATGCTCCCTCCACCATACTTTACAGTTGGGATGAGGTTTTGATGTTGGTGTGCTGTGCCTTTTTTCTCCATACAGTGTTGTGTGTTCCTTCCAAACAACTAAACTTTAGTTTCATCTGTCCACAGAATATTTTGCCAGTAGCGCTGTGCAACATCCAGGTGCACTTTTTGCAAACTTCAGACGTGCAGCAATGTTTTTTCCCACGTGGTGTCCTCTCATGAACACCACTCTTGTTTAGTGTTTTACGTATTGTAGGCTCATCGGAGATGTTAGCATGTTCCAGAGATTTCTGTAAGACTTTAGCTGACACTCTAGGATTCTTATTAACCTCATTGAACATTCTGCTTTCTTGCAGTCATCTTTGCAGGACGGCCACTCCTAGGGAGAGTAGCAACAGTGCTGAACTTCTTCCATTTATAGAACATTTTTCTTACCGTGGAATGATGAACATCAAGGCTTTTAGAGATACTTTTGTAACCCTTTCCAGCTTTATACAAGTCAACAATTCTTAATCTTAGGGATTTTGAGATCTCTTTTGTTCAAGGCATGGTTCACATCAGGCAATGCCTCTTGTGAATATTTGAGAGTGTTTTTTAGTAGGGCAAGGCAGCTCTAACCAACAACTCCAATCTCGTCTCATTGATTGGACTCACTGTTAGCCGACTGACTCAAGTTAGCTATTGGAGAAGTCATTAGCCTAGGGGTTCACATACTTTTTCCAACCTACACTGTAATGTTTAAATGATGTATTTTTCTTGTCTACATTGAATACAATAATTTGTGCGTTATTAGTTTAACCTCTAGGCTAGGGGGCGGTATTTTCACGTCCGAATGAAGGGCGTGCCCAAAGTAAACTGCCTGCCAGTCAGGCCCAGAAGCTAGGCTATGCATATTATTAGTAGATTTGGATAGAAAACACTGACGTTTCTAAAACTGTTTGAATGACGTCTGAGTATAATAGAACTTATTTGGCAGGCGAAACCCCGGGGACAAACCAACCAGGATTTTTTGTTGTTGAGGTGACTTCAATGGGTTTTCTATGTGGATCTAGATTTCTAAGGCACTTGCTTGCCGTTCCTATCGCTTCCACTGGATGTCAAGTCTTTAGAAATTGGTTGATGTTTTTCCTTTGTGTAATGAAGAAGTAGGGCTGTTCAGAACGAGGGTCGAGTCTAGTGTACTGTTGTGGTTGGGGCGCACGACCTGAAAGCTCGCCCCACTTTGTTTTTATCTGCTATTGAACGCAGTTTATCCCGTCTTAAATTTTTACGATTATTTACGTTTAAAAAAATACCTAAAGTTGTATTAGGAAAGTTGTTTGAAATGTTTGGACAAAGATTACAGGTAACTTATTAGATATTTTGTAGTCATGTTGAGCGAGTTGGAACTGGTGTTTTTCTGGATCAAACGCGCCAAATAAATGGACATTTTGAAGATATAAACGACAGAATTAAATCTAACAAAAAAGGACCATTTGTGATGTTTATGGGACATATTGGAGTGCCAACAGAAGAAGCTCTTCAAAGGTAAGGCATGAATTATAGCGTTATTTCTGAATTTTGTGTCACGCCTGGTGGGATGAAAAATGATTGTCTGTGTTTGTTTGATGGGGTGCTGTCCTCAGATAATAATATGGTTTGCTATCGCTGTAAAGCCTTTTTGAAATCTGACACAGTGGCTGGATTAACAAGAAGTAAAGCTTTAAATTTGGTGCATTGCACTTGTGATTGTATGAAAGTTAAATATTTCTAATAATTTAAATTTGAATTTGGCGCTCTGCCATTTCACCGGATGTTGTCAAATCGATCCCGTTAACGGGATTTGATCCCTAAGAATTAAGCACACTAGGTTTGTCTATTGTTGTGACTTAAATGATCAGATCAAATTTGATGTAATCCAGGTAATTCCAAAGGGTTCATATACTTTTTGTTGCCACTGTATATTTGTGTAACCATCTTAAGTATGTGTAACTACAAAAAAAAGGTCATTGGGGAATCATGAATTTTGCTTGATATGAACCTACAGGAAATTGCTTGTGCATTCTGAAAGATTCCCTGCTGCTAGCTAGGCTAACTTATCAAAACATCGTCAATGAATGATCAATTCCCAAGAATACTATATTTTTAAGACCAAGAACGCTATGAGGTCAAGACTAGCTATGTGTCTGACAAATGGAATTGCCTCCTGAGAAACAAATGTTGTACCTTCTATTTGGCCTAGATTTGAGCAGTCCATGGGTAAGTCAAAGGGGAAAAATAGCCTTGTAACATCTTCTACTAAGCCTGACCTGAAAATGAATGACAGCTCTAGCCTTTGATTTTCAATAGCTGGAATGATGCCCAGACACACATGAAGTAGGATTTATTGTTCAAAAGGTATCAGTAAGTATAAGCTGTTTAGGAATAGGCCTAATTCATCTGTATTGGTATCAGGAAACTGTTAATATCCTAGGAAGAGATGTTGTTGACACTTACTCTACCTACGTATAAGCTCCACAAAAAGACAGTCCTAGGGCTTCTCTTTCAGACATTTTGAAAGTTGTTATTGGCACTACCACTGTCAGAGCCTAGGCAATGTGGCTGTGGCATGCATGAGGCCTATTCATCAATGTGATTTTTCTGCCAATAAATAGAAAAGCCACAAAAGTACAGTACCATGTATATGCCATGCCTAACATTTACTTTCTACAAATATGAAGCACAGATAATGTATGGAAATCATTCTCCTGACATAAAAAAATACTATTGCTGTTTAATTTGATGTAGTCTACTTAGCCTACTGTATGGGAATAGAGCAAGAATGAATTGTTTGGTCTCGAGAGAAATCTCATTTAGGGTTAGCACTGATTAGAGGGCACAGAGGTTTAAATATATGTTATTGAGAAATACAGGATGAGGCAAGTGAGGATAACTTCCACGGCTTCATTTCTGACCCAGTAGCACCAGCCTTCACATGTCTGAAAGACATTGGTAGTTGAAGGATTATGTCAGACCCTCAACCTAGCTGATTGGAGGGACTAGATGGAACGAATCATCTATCAAGCTATTTCAGATCTGTGAACACCCAAGGGGAAGGGAATACGGTTTGAAATGTGACCTGGTTACTGTCTTTCTAGGGGTAGTTTTCAAGAGGTTCAAACCTGGGTAACATTAGGTGTTCCTTCCTGCTACACCTGTTTTTTCTATGACATTCTTGAGTGTGCTGTTTCCCTCGGGATCTAGGAATTCATCTGAGAAACTAGCCCTCAGGGGCCACCAATCAGACACACAATTGCAAAACAAAAGTCCTGCCACTTTGCTAAAAGCTGCCATCAAAAAAATAAATAAAAAAACACTTCATGCTTACCTTACATTGTAGTGGTAGTCCTATATTTCATAGCCAGAATTAGGTGAAAACAAAAAACCATGGAACACTAGAATCATTCCTGTTCATCTGGGATTCATTACACCCCCCTCCCCCTAACCACCATCAAAGATTCCATTGTGACATTCTAAACTCTGATGAGTCTGAGAGTACAGCATATTCTAAGCATTGCAGCATGAGCAACACTAGAATGCTTTGTTAATGGAAATATCACTCTGGTTCGTCCAGTTAGTTGAAAGAATAGACAAAGCCATGAGACAAAGGGCAAAAATAAATATCTTGTGACTATTGGGCTCATGAGCTGACTCTCTCACACGTAACAAAATTAAAAAGGGATCTGCTGATCAATACATTAGTTACACTGACAACAAAAACTAACAACTGGTCCATGGTCTGGGACACGGCTAGTCAGGCGTTGGATCAGTGGTCAGGAAGAGTGTACACAGACAAAGAAATCTGCAGAGCAATGCATTTATTTCCATAGCAACAGAGCTGTGACATAAATCAACAGGGATATCTGCGATAAGAGGGTTTATCTATGTCAAACTTGATGCAACAAACCAGAGGTTCTCAGTAAGTGTTAGAAAGACGCAGTCTGACAAAGTCCTCTCTCTACAGGCAAACAAATCCAGGTGAAAATTAGGCTAGTATTAAGACCCCTTCACTTTCACATTATGTTACGTTACAGCCTTATTCTAAAATTTATGAAATAAAATATCCTCAGCAATGACAAAGCAAAAACAGGTTTAGATTTGTTTGCAAATGTATTAAAAATAAAACAGATACCTTATTTACATAATTACTCAGACACTTTGCTATAAGACTCAAAATTAAGCTCAGGTGCATCCTGTTTCCATTGATCATCCTTGAGATGTTTCTACAACTCGATTGGAGTCCACTTGTGGTAAATTCAATTGATTGGACATGATTTGGAAAGGCACACAGCTGTTTATATAAGGTTCCACAGCTGACAGCGCATGTCAGAGCAAAAACCAAGCCATGAGGTCAAAGAAATTGTCCATAGAGTACCGAGACAGGATTGTGTCGGGGCACAGATCAGAGGAAGGGTACCAAAACATTTCTGCAGCATTGAAGGTCCAAGAACACCGTGGCCTCCATCATTATTCAATGGAAGAAGTTTGGAACCACCAAGACACTTCCTAGAGCTGGCCGCCCGGCCAAACTGAGCAATCGGGGGAGAAGGGCCTTGGTCAGGGAGGTGACCAAGAACCCGATCGTCACTCTGACAGAGCTCCAGAGTTCCTCTGTGGAGATGGGAGAACCTTCCACAAGGACAACCATCTCTGTAGCACTCCACCAATCAGGCCTTCATGGTAGAGTGGCCAGATGGAAGCCACTCCTCAGTAAAAGGCACATGACAGCCCACTTGAAGTTGGCCAAAAGGCACCTAAAGAACTCAGACCATGAGAAACAAGATCTGGTCTAATGAAACCAAGATTAAACTCTTTGGCCTGAATGCCAAGCGTCACGTCTGAAGGAAATCTGGCACCATCCCTACGGTGAAGCATGGTGGTGGCACCAACATGCTGTGGGGATGTTTTCAGTGGCAAGGACTGAGACACTAGTCAGGATCGAGGCAAAGACAAACAGAGCAAAGTACTGAGAGAACCTTGATGAAGAGCGCTCAGGTTCTCAGACTGGGGCGAAGGTTCACCTTCCAACAGGACAATAACCCTAAGCACACAGCCAAGACAATGCAGGAGTGGCTTCAGGGCAAGTCTCTGAATGTCCTTGAGTGGCCCAGCAAGAGACCGGACTTGAACCTGATCGAACATCAGACCTGAAAATCGCTGTGCAGCAACACTCCCCATTCAACCTAGCAGAGCTTGAGGAATGAGAGCAACTCCCCAAATACAGTTGTGCAAACCATACAGCATCATGTCACCATTTCAAACAATTTTACCTAATTTTCCTGTTTCCATCACAGCTGTTATGATTTTTTAAATGTATTATACAGTATGACTTCACTTGCATAAAAACATGGTTAAAGTCAAGTCAATCTCCATAGAGGATGATTTCTTCAATCTGCATGCAGTAAAACAAACTACTGTTAAGTTGAATATCTCATCAAGCTTTGGATGACAGCCAATAATGCAATGTCTTAAAATGTGACAAGCTCAAAACAAACAGAAACCCAAGGGTAAAGAGGGGACTGTGACAAATATGTGTGTTGGAAATGTTGGTTTACTAGAGGAGCTGAGATGCCCAACAACTGGTCTATACTCAAACTCAGTGACAGATTTAGGCCAATAACAGTGTAGTTGGCCTAGTATAAAAAATATATATAATCAAAACCAGAGACAGCAGCATTGACAACCTGATTACACAATGATAAAATGGCCCAAAAATTAGATGTTTATATTGATAAAAACTTCCCCCTTCTTCAGATCACTTGTGGAGCAACAAGATAGTCGGTAGAAGGTCACACGTTCCCCCCACCCCTCTCTCCAAACAGGAAATACATTCCACATGACCACAGAAGGCAGACATAGCAATAGAAGCTGCCTTTAGCTCAACAACAATACCAAAGACCTCTGTGTTGTAGTAGCACATGAGGGGATTATTCAAATCCTTTAATAAGATAGTCAGTTGAGTTGGACAGTACTGATTGAATGTGTCTTGTATGTGTAACATTCAGCCACACAAAGGCGGGGAAATAACTGTGAGAACGCTGTTCATGGACTAGCCAATAGCAGTTAAGTTTTACATGAAGTGGGTAAAATTGGTAATCGTTTTACGAGCAAAATGGCACAGTCGGAAGGAGAAGCTTAATTTCCAAGTCCCAAGCAGTCAAAACCATTCATTATTTAAATCTGGTGTGACCAAAGCTGTGTTTTATTCATTACATATGTCGTAGATCATTTTCAAAGCGGCATTATAAGCTCAAAACATTTAAAATGACAATTAAAAGTGTCTATTTGCATAACAATTACCTAAAATTCCATAATCGTCATAGCGCTAGCAACAACACCTCAGAAACGCTGACCCTCAACACGGGGGCCCCTCAGGGGGTTTGTGCTTAGTGCCCTCCCTGTTTACCCAAAACTGCATGGCCACGCACAACTCCAACACCATCATCAAGTTTGCCGACAACACGTGGTAGGTCTGATCACCGGCGGCGATGAGTCAGCCTATAAGAAGGGGATCAGAGACTTAGCAGTGTGGCGCAAAGACAACAACCTCAATAAGACCAAGGCGATGATCGTGCACTATAGGAGAAAGATAAATCCACGATAATCGAGAATTTCAGTAAGCATCTCTACGGCTGGCCATGCTTTCACCTGGCTATCCCAACCCCGGCCAACAGCTCTGCACCCCAAAAGCAACTGGCCCAAGACCCCCCCTGCTTCTCCGTCACCCAAATCCAGACAGCTGATGTTCTGAAAGAGCTGCAAATTCTGGACCCCTACACATCAGCTGGGCTAGACAATCTGGACCGTCTCTTCCTAAAATTATCCACCGCCATTGTTGCAACACCTATTGCTATTCTGTTCAACCTCTCTCATATCGTCTGAGATTCCTAAAGATTGGAAAGTGGCCGCGGTCATCCCCCTCTTCA
Source organism: Salvelinus fontinalis (assembly GCF_029448725.1). Lineage (NCBI taxonomy): Eukaryota > Metazoa > Chordata > Actinopteri > Salmoniformes > Salmonidae > Salvelinus > Salvelinus fontinalis. The sequence continues at coordinate 77,220,009 of NC_074668.1, forward strand.
AAGGGGAGACAATCTAGACCCAAACTGTTACAGACCTATATCCATCCTGCCCTGCCTTTCTAAAGTCTTCGAAAGCCAAGTGAACAAACAGATCACTGACCATTTCAAATCCCACTGTACCTTCTCCGCTATGCAATCTGGTTTCCGAGCAGGTCACAGGTGCACCTCAGCCACGCTCAAGGTCCTAAACGATATCATAACCGCCATCGATAAAAGACAGTACTGTGCAGCCGTCTTCATCAACCTGGCCAAGGCTTTCGACTGTCAATCACCGCATTCTTATCGGCAGACTCAACAACCTTGGTTTCTCTAATGGCTGCCTCGCCTGGTTCACCAACTCCTTCTCAGATAGAGGTCAGTGTGTCAAATCGGAGGGCCTGTTGTCCGGACCTCTGGCAGTCTCTATCTGGGTCCCACAGGGTTCAATTCTCGGGCCGACTCTTCTCTGTATATCAAAGATGACGCTCTTGCTGCTGGTGATTCTCTGATCCACCTCTACGCAGACGACACCATTCTGTATACATCTTGCACTTCTTTGGACACTGTTAACTAACCTCCAAACGAGCTTCAATGCCATACTACTCTCCTTCTGTGGCCTTCAACTGCTCTTAAATGCAAGCAAAACTAAGTGCATGCTCTTCAATCGATTGTTGCCTGCACCCGCCCACCCGACTAGCATCACTACTCTGGACGGTTCTGACTTAGGTATTTGTAGTTGTCCAGGTATTTGTAGTTGTCCACATATTCTAGGTGTCTGGCTAGACTGTAAACTCTCCTTCCAAACTCACATTAAGCATCTCCAATCCAAAGTTAAATCTAGAATTGGATTCCTATTTCGCAACAAAGCATCCTTCACTCATGCTGCCAAACATACCCTAGTAAAACTGACTATCTTACCGATCCTTGACTTCGGCGCCGTCATTTACAAAATAGCCTCCATCACTCAACTCAGCAAATTGGATGCAGTCTATCACAGTGCCATCCGTTCTGTCACCAAAGCCCCATTTACTACCCACCACTGCGACCTGTATGCTCTCGTTGGCTGGTCCTTGCTACATATTCGTCGCCAAACACCCTGGCTCCAGGTCGTCTATAAGTCTTTACCTAGCAAAGTGCCGCCTTATCTCAGCTCACTGGACAACATAGCAACACCCACCCATAGCACGCACTCCAGCAGGTATATTTCACTGGTCATCCCCAAAGCCAACACCTCCTTTGGCCGCCTTTCCTTACAGTTCTCTGCTGCCTATGACTGGAATGAATTGCAATTAAAAATAAATATATACACACATCCCTGAATTTTTTTAAAACTCAAGTTGGACGTACATCTCCCTCACTAAGCATCAGCTGTCAGAGCAGCTTACCGATCGCTGCAGCTGTACACAGCCCCTCTGTAAATATCCCATCCAACCAATTTTTCTGCTTGTTTGCACACCGGTATTTTTCGACTTGCACATTCTCATCTGCACATATCACTCCAGTGTAAATTGCTAAATTGTAATTACTTCGCCACTATATGCCTATTTATTGCCTTACCTCCTTACTTCATTTGCACACACTGTACACAGGTTTTTCTATTGTGTTATTGACTGTACGTTTGTTACACATGGGATAAACTCTGTTGTTTATGTCACACTGCTCTATCTTGGCCAGGTCGCAGGTGTAAATGAGAACTTGTTCTCAACTGGCCTACCCGGTGAACTTCTTTCAGCTAGGGGGCAGAATTTTTATGTTTGGAAAAATAACATTCCCAAGGTAAACGGACTATTTCTCAGGTCCAGATGCTAGAATATGCATATAATTGACAGAGTAGGATAGAAAACACTCTAAAGTTTCCAAAACTGTCAAAATATTGTCTGTGAGTATAACAGAACTGATGTTGCAGGCGAAAACCTGAGGAAATCCAACCCGGAAGTGCCTTTTATTTGGAAAAATCCCTGTTCCGTTGCCTGCCCCTCCATTTAAAGGGGTATCAACCAGATTCCTTTTCCAATGGCTTCCTCAGGCTGTGACCAGGCTTTAGACATAGTTTCAAGCTTTTATTTTGAAAAATGAGCGATATTTTTCAAAACGCGTCAGGTGTCCTTTGATTAGTTCCTGCGCGTGAGAGATGTTGCTCGACATTTTCTTTCTCTGTAGTATTGAATAGGTTACCATCCGGTTGAAATATTATCGATTATGTATGTTAAAAACAACCTGAGGATTGATTAGAAAAAACGTTTGACATGTTTCTACGAACATTACGGATACTTTTTGGAATTTGTCTGCCTTTCAGGACCAGAACGAGCCTGTGGTTTTCTGAACATAATGCTCAACCCAAATGGCGTTTTGGTTACAAAACTAATCTTTATCTTACAAAAATAACATTTGTTGTGTAACTGGGAGTCTCGTGAGTGCAAACATCCGAAGATTATCAAAGGTAAGCGATTAATTTTATTGCTTTTCTGACTTTCGTGACCAAGCTAATTTAAGGCTAGCTGTTCTTACTGTTTTGTCTAGTGATTGATAAACTCACAAACGCTTGGATTGCTTTCGCTGTAAAGCCTATTTTCAAAACCTGACACGATAGGTGGATTAACAACAAGCTACGCTATATTTTGGTATATTTCACTTGTGATTTCATGATTATAATTTTTTATTTGGCGCTCTGCAATTCAGCGGTTGTTTACGAAAATGATTCAGCTAAAGGGATCCGTGCGGCAAGAAGTTAAACAAAGGTGAAATAAATACATAAAGAGGGGAGAGCATGCCCCCATGAACATCGACGGGGCTGTTGTGGAGCAGGTTGAGAGCTTCAAGTTCCTTGGCGTCCACATCACTAAGGATGGTCCACACACACCCACAGTAATGAAGAGGGCAAGGCAGCGCCCCTTTCCACTCGGGCTGAAAGGTTTTGGCATGGGCCCTCGGGTCCTTCGACAACGGCACCAACGAGAGCATCTTGACTGGCTGCATCACCACTCTGTATGGCAAATGCACCACCCTTGACATCAAAAAGCTACAGAGGGTGGTGCGGACAGCCCAGTACATCACTGGGGCCGAGCTTCCTGCCATCCAGGACCACTATATCAGGAATGCCAAATTGGCAAAGACTCCAGCCACCAAAGCCACAGACTGTTCACTCTTCTACCGTTGGGCAAATGGTACCGGAGCAAAGACAGCTTCTACCCTCTGGCCATAAGACTGCTAAATAGCCAACTAATGGTACCCAAACTAACTGCACTGACCCTATGCACAAGCACGCACACTACATTGACACTCCCACAAACCCCCCCCCACACACACACACATTTTAACACTCATAATTTGCTGCTGCTCTGTTCTTTACTCTTATTATTATCCATCCTGATACCTAGTCACTTTACCCTGCCTTCATGTACATATCTACCAAAAGTACCTCTCTGCACATTGATCTGGTACTCCCTGTATATATTGTATCGCCATTCTTGTGTATTCTATTCCTAGTTATCATTTTATTATTAAACTGCATCGTTGGGAAAAACTCCTAAGCCAGCAAGTATTTCACGGTAAAGTCGTATTTGGCACGTGACAAATACAATTTGATTCGAATTGTTCGATACTGTACTACTGGCCCATATCTTAGCAAAATTTGTCAAATTCTCAATCCAACATAACCACCCAAGCAAAAATCTATAACATTAAACAAATCATACAATAACCAGATCAACGTAGAATATCGAAAACGGTGCAGCATTATTGATGTTATCTATCAAGCAAGCTACCAACTGCAACGGATAGTAAGGGCTACTCCCGTTCTGAGGATGCAGCAAGCTTGCTCCGGCTGTCCCTCACTGGTTAGCTTGCTATAACACACAAGCAAATGTTGATGAAAGCGAAACATAATGCAACCTAGATATACTAGCACGGCTAAATACCGATAGTTATCTACTGACTTTACGCTCGTGATCTAACTACAGTAAGCAGATATGAGCTCGGAAGACCAGTTGTGGGGAGGTTGATTTTTCTTTCAAGTAAAGAGTTCGCAAAATTTCCCATCCGGCTCGCTAGTTGTTATAAAAAGCCACACTAGCATGTACCTACTATAAATCGGTGATCCTCTTTCAAATCCGACCAGCTTGGTACTAGTCGGTTGTGTGGTCAGTTCAAGTGAGCCGAGTTAACCACCTTTGAAGCATAGAAAAATGCATAGACGTAGCTCGTAGGCTAGTATTTATGAATCTGTTCACTATTTAGCAGGAAGGTGCAACATAATCTCCGCAAGCGCAGTACGCCGGTTTCATCGAAACTCACACCGGGCACTATGTTGCAAGCTATTAATACGGCCTTTTAACGCCCTAAACTAACGTTACAACGAAATCCCCTGTCAGGCTCGAGTGGAGAAAAAGTTCGGCAACATAATAGTTACACAAAATACATAAGAAAATATCACTGTAACCAACCCAACCCGTTTGGAAAAGCATGTTTTATTTTACCTTTATTTAACTAGGCAAGTCAGTTAAGAACAAATTCTTATTTACAATGACCGCCTACCGGGGAACAGTGGGTTAACTGCCTTGTTCAGGGGCAGAACGGGAGATTTTTACCCTGTCAGCTCGCGGATTCGATCCAGCAACCTTTCGGTTACTGGCCCAACGCTTTAACCACTAGCCCCCATAAGCCACACCCAAAGATCTAACGTTAGCAGCCAAGTAACTAGTAGGCTGTAAATTGGCAGAATACCATTGACTATTAGAAGGGTTCCATACCTATTGTAAACATGTTTGCCCTTTCCGTAGACAAGTTTACCTAGCTTAGTTACCTAGCTTAGTTACCTAGCGTTAGCTGGCTAGCTAGCTAGCTACCTTCCCTGACCCTCGAAATACACTCCTTGAAATTGCCTCGCTGGAAGGGCAAAGACAACATATTTGCAAAAATAATGTCTCAAAACCAATCAAATCACACTAGCTAACGTTAGCTAGTGCACATTTACATTATATCAGAGATATCTTAAAATAAATACTAAAAGCCAGCTCACTACCAAGCATTCATAGTTTGAATGTCTTAGAACTTCTTGCAACTCATGCTAAATTGTAGGTTTTTGGTTAGTAGCTACTGAACCGCCACATAACTCCCAAAGGCCACAGCTAACTAGCTAGTTATCGACAACTAATGTTAGCATTAGCTATATAGGTAACGTTACTGTAGCTGGCGCTCTGCGACACGATTACATTTTTTTAATTTTTTTAAAGCTAGAACACAAAAAACAAACCTAATACAATTGGGACACTAGGGTACTATTCCTTGTTACAACAACTGTTATTTGTAACGGGAGTAAATTTGTTAAGAGCTTTCAGATAAAACGTTTTTAATCAAAGTACAGTTGATAAGCGCATCACTTACCAGCTAGCTAGGCATCCACCCTCTTGACAGCGAATGAAGTCTGTATACAACGGATGTGACGTTTCTCTATATAAACCAGAGCGCGTGAGCTAAATTACAAACATCGCTTGATCACACGGATCAGACACACTCAAAACCTCGAATTCGAACTGAAGTGAATGCAAAGAGGAAAGCTTCAGATATAAACATATTTTTAGAACATCATTACTTTATCACAGAGATGATGTTTTATGTAGATATTATGGCATGACATTAGTTACAAATTCAAGTGTGGAAGAACAATACATTACGCTTTTCATAACTCATTTGATCATTATTTGAATCGTTTAGGTGTATTTATAAACAATCCCACTGAAACAGTAAAAAATGTTTTTGCTACAAGAATCGAATTGTCGCACAAGGGTAATTTATGTATTTTCCGTGGAGTTATCCGCCCTCTAGTGGTCTTTTTAAACTGAATAGGTGAAGTAGGATTGCCAGGTCAGTTTAGTAGTGAGCTTGTGCTAGATGTGGCTAGTTAGCGTTAGCTAGCTTGCTAACCTAGCCAATGAGGTGTGTGTGTGAAAGAAATAGTCAAATAAATCATGCTAGTTACTACCCCTGATAACTTTACCAAATAATCATGTTTGAAAGAGTGTGAGTGTATGCTAGATAAATAGTAATATAAATGGTAGATACTACTGTACCCCTGATAATTTGGTCAGATAACCGTGTGTGTGTGTGTGTGTGTGTGTGTGTGTGTGTGTGTGTGTGTGTGTGTGTGTGTGTGTGTGTGTGTGTGTGTGTGTGTGTGTGTGTGTGTGTGTGTGTGTGTGTGTGTGTGTGTGTGTGTGTGTGTGTGTGTGTGTGTGTCTATGTGTACAGTAGGTGACATGTCCATGATAGCTATCTAATAACTATAGTTATGCTAGGTAATGGTTTGGCTTATCATGTTCATGTCTATGTAGAAGAAGACTGTAGGGGGAAGTGGATAGGACTCAGGGAAAGGTATCAGAGAGAGAGAAGGGCAGAGAAAGAGAAGAAGAGGTCTGGGTCAGCAGCTTCAGGCCAGCAGCCTTGGCGCTTCTGCCACATTCTTTATTTTCTGGATCCATTTATTGTGCCTAGTGCAATGAGTGGCAATTTTACAGCCAGACCCTCTACTATGTCATCCACAAGTGTTGTCCCCACCGGTGCATCAAGACCCTCTACAACGTCTACATCATCCACGAGTATGACCACCACCGGTGCAGCCATGGAAGATTATGAAATGGAGGAAGCACCTTTGGATCTAGGACCGCCTGAGATTATTATGAACCTCACGGAAGTGACCACTGAGGACCTCGTTGAACAGCATGTGGCCCGTGGAGAGAAACGAAGTGGAACAACGTCACCAGGCGTCATCGGAGGTACCAGCCCCCAGATTCACTCAACTAACTTCAGCAGAGGCTCCTCCAAGCCGTCGAGAGGGATGCAGCCCAACCTGATGCTCACAGGAAGGAGGATGAAGAGACCCTCTTTGCCATGAGCCTGGTGCCAACACTGAAGAGGCTGCCTCAGCAAAGAAAAGCAGCAGTCAAGGTTAAAATGTATCAGCTGCTTTTCGATGACAAGTTCAAGGGTACGTTTTTTTTCTCTCTCCACATCACAGGTAGTGTCATTAAGTGTTGCAACAGTAAAGTAAAGTAGGTCATTTTTACAGTATACTCATGTAGGTTAATTGGTATTTCAGATCAAAGTATAAATATGAGGAACAGGTATAGCTGTTGTTTCTGGGTTAGAAAATATCCTAAAACAACAGTTTGCTGTCTAAATATTTGCCTGTCACATTCATCTTTTGATCTGAAATACAAATTCCATGAGTAAACAGCAAGTATTACCAACTTTACCACACTGTTACCATATTTATGCCACTAACTACACTATACAAGCAGTATTTAGTTAACATAAATCTCACCTTTTATGGTGTCATATTATGTTAAGCTTGTATGTGTTGTTTTTCTCTTCCCTTTCAGAAATGGAGTCAATTTAGCCGGCCAGCTCACAGGAAGGACAGGAAGAGGACAGGAAGGACAGGAAGAGGAGTTGTCTGGGTGTTGTTTTGACCTCCCTCATTGTACCTTTCTTTTCACACACGTCAGTTCCGTTTAAATTCAGTCAATTCATAAAGTCATTTGTTTATAAAGTCTTAGGATAGCATTCATTATTAGTGTTACATAGATTTCTGAATTGACAGAATTGAAACTCACACACCGGAGAATTCACAGATGCTCTTGTTGGTCTCTTACGAGACTAAAGGTGAATATATTTCTTTCATTTAAAACCACTTGGAAACCAGAGTGTTGAAACTGTTTGTGAAGTTATGTTCCATCGACTGGTCCATGACGTCCAAGGGCCATTTGTTTGTTTAGCTGTGTTATGGTTACACATTATTTTATTTTTTACAGACACACACACACACCTCTTCTCCACTCCTCTCTGTACCTCAGATCTCCAGTGCCCTGCCCTCTCTCTTTAAGGCCATGTCTGAAGTTCCCCTACTACGTCTAGGCTTTATGAGTAGTCCCTGTATGGGTCTGCAGTTGTGCCAAAAATACATGCTCTTGTTGTTCTCTTACAGATTACAGGCTACACGCACATACACACCTAGTTCTATTTTTTATTTTTATTTTTACAAAACACATACCTGTCATGTCCTTTCCTGTACTTGAATACTAATTAAATAATGTTTTCATAGTCAGTTGTTTCAGTTGTTTATCAATATCTCATTTAGACTTAATCTGCTTATTTCTTGATGAAAGTAAAAACATTCTCTTCCTAATTTGTTTTTTTCCACCTGTATTTTGTCAGGCCAGTGAACATGGTGGTAAACTGTATTATTTGTATGGACCCTAGGTTACCCTTTCCCTTTGTTATCATACTAACTGTATGTCGTATAACCTTAATAAGTGCTCCTGCTCACCTGATGTACCATGCCAGGTGTGTATAATAATGACGTTAATGGGAGAGGGAAGGGGTTATTAAGGTGTGGTCTTTACTCCCAAATTTCACTTAAATATAACTTCCAAAGGAAGAGAGACAATGATACATAAAGTAATCTGGGGGAAAAATGCAACTTTATGGACAACGGTGGATGGTTCTTAAAATAACCTTTGTGTTAGGGGGCTCTTAAAAGAGCAGTTTCACTCCACGGCATACTGCCATGGGACTTCACCTGCTGGCGATGAGAAGTAGGTGGTCGGCTTCTCCCTCACCTGGAGTGCCTGTTGGGGGCGTTGTTGGCACCTGCCCTGGTGACATCAGGTAGGTGACCATTTGGCGTGCCCATCTCCATCCGGAGCGGCTCCTGGAATGACCTCCGCGGGTAGTTATAGAGAACACATGTAGCCTTCACGCAGGCATCGACATTTGAGGGCCTGAGACCAAGCACTCTCCAATACATTCTCCACCGGGCTGCCAGAATCCCAAAGGTACATTCCACAACTAACCTTGCCCTGGACAATCGTTTGTTAAAGATCCTTACAGGCTTTGGCAATGGCAGCTGGCGTCCAGCGTAGGGCCTCATGAGGTTGGGTCTTAAAGGGAAGGCCTCGTCGCCGACGAAGATGTGGGGAACAGGTCCCAGGTCTTCAGCTCCAGGGAGTGATGCAGGTGGTGGAATCTCCAGGGTGCCATCCTGAAGTGCCTGGCCGAGGGCAGAGTCCCGGAGGGTCCCGCCATCACTTCCCTTGCCGTAAGCACCAACATCGACAACATGGAAACAGTAGATGGCATCTACTACAGCCAAGAGTATAACTGAATATGTACCCTTGTAGTTGTAGAATTGCGAACCTGAGCAGGGTGGAGCCTGGATTACTACATGTTTCCCGTCAATGGAGCCAAGACAGTTGGGGAAATTCCACCTCTCCAGGAACTCGGCAGCGATGGCCCTCCAGTCTTCCTCCTTGGGGACAGGCATGTATTCACCAACCAGACAGTCCCAAATGGCTTGTGCCACAGAGAGGACAATGCCTGCCACCGTGGACTGTCCAACTCGGAAGCTGAATCCAATGGTCCTGTAGGATTCCCCTGTCGCCAAGAATCTAAAATATAATTCAAAATAATTATCAATATTGTGTGTAAATTGAATTCCACCCACATATTATATCTACTCATATATCTACCTCATTACAGTATATTATGCTCTACTAATTATATTGTAATACTCATCAACCATCATTAACAATGCCTTGAAACACTACAATTCAGTCTATGACTATATCAATAAACTGTAGCCCAGACCAACTCTACTCTTAGAAAGAATGGTACTATCTACTTAAAGGGGTTCTCCGGCTGTCCCCATAGGAGATCCCTTTTTGGTTCCAGGTAGTACCCCTTTTGGTTCCATGTATAACATTTTCCCCAAAGGGTTATACCTGGAACCAAAAATGGTTATCCTATGGAGAAAGCAGAAGGACACTTTTTCTCTAAGAGTATGTGAGTCCAATAAGAATGTAATTTATGACTGTAACTGTCTTGAACAACAATGGGTCCTGGAGAAGACTAGCCTACCTTCATCAGGGCAGAAGGCACCTCAACTTTATTTTCATTTGGTAACATTGCATAATTAAAAAAGGATCATAGACCAACTTTGGGAAAAGTTATAGTCCTAATGAACATTCTGTAAAAGTACATCTGATATGAAATAGGGACTATTAACTAGAGAGCCCTTTAGCTAGCTAGGTTGCACATAAAAAATAATGTATCAATCAATGATGGTATCAAAGGCTTTAAAAATGTACTAGAATGTAGTTTACCGGAGACAAATCGCCAGGCGTTCAACTGGGCTGATGGACTCCCGGTAGTTGGTATCCATCCGGGTGTCACGATCGTGTGGCGGATTAACGGACCAAAATGCAGCACTTGGAAAATAAGCCATCTTCTTTTATTTTTAACACGAAGATGAACACGACACAAAAAACACTTTAACAAAACAACAAAACGACCGTGAAGCTACAAACGTTGTGCACAAACATACAGGCTACTAACGTTCTTACATAGACAATTACCCACAATTAATGAGAGCCTATGGCTACCCTAAATAAGGCTCCCAATCAGAGACAACCGACATCAGCTGTCTCTAATTGGGAACTCATTCAGGTAACCATAGACTCTTCTAGAACACTCACCAACATAGACAACGCTAGACATCTATACTAAACACAAAACCATATTTTACACCCCATAACCCCTTTACCAAATAAACATCAAAAACCAACAAAACATAAACATTACCCATGTCACACCCTGACCTAACTAAAATAATCAAGAAAACAAAGAATAATAAGGCCAGGGCGTGACATAACCCCCCCCTTGAGGCGCGAACTCCGGGCGCACCATACACAGTCTAGGGGAGGGTCTGGGTGTGCTCCCCTCCACGGTGGCGGCTCCGGCTCTGGTCGTAGTCCCCACGTCACCACAGTACCTAACCACCTCCTAGGCCTCCTCCAAACGACCCCCCTCCACATTAACCCCATTGCATTCAGGGGCAGTTCCAGACTAAGGGGCAGAACCAGGGTAAGAGGCAGTACCAGGGTCAGGGGCAGTACCAGGGTCAGGGGCAGTACCAGGGTCAGGGGCAGCACCAGGGTAAGGGGCAGCACCAGGGTAAGGGGCAGCACCAGGGGAAGGGGCAGCTCCAGGGTAAGGGGCAGCTCCAGGGTAAGGGGCAGCTCCGGACTGAGGAATGGCAGCTCCGGACTGAGGGACTGCAGCTCCGGACTGAGGGACTGCAGCTCCGGACTGAGGGACTGCAGCTCCGGACTGAGGGACAGCCCATGGCTGGCTGACAGATCTGGCTGCTCATGGCTGGCTAACTGATCTGGCTGCTCATGGCTGGCTGACGGATCTGGCTGCTCATGGCTGGCTGACGGATCTGGCTGCTCATGGCTGGCTGACGGATCTGGCTGCTCATGGCTGGCTGACGGATCTGGCTGCTCATGGCTGGCTGACGGATCTGGCTGCTCATGGCTGGCTGACGGATCTGGCTGCTCATGGCTGGCTGACGGATCTGGCTGCTCATGGCTGGCTGACGGATCTGGCTGCTCATGGCTAGCTGACGGATCTGGCTGCTCATGGCTAGCTGACGGATCTGGCTGCTCATGGCTAGCTGACGGATCTGGCTGCTCATGGCTAGCTGACGGATCTGGCTGCTCATGGCTAGCTGACGGATCTGGCTGCTCATGGCTAGCTGACGGATCTGGCTGCTCATGGCTAGCTGACGGATCTGGCTGCTCATGGCTAGCTGACGGATCTGGCTGCTCATGGCTGGCTGACTGATCTGGCTGCTCCTGTCTGGTTGGCGGCTCTGGCAGATCCTGTCTGGTTGGCGGCTCTGGCAGATCCTGTCTGGTTGGCGGCTCTGGCAGATCCTGTCTGACGGACGGCTCTAGCGGCTCCTGTCTGGCTGGCGGCTCTAGCGGCTCCTGTCTGGCTGGCGGCTCAGTGGGCTCATGGCAGACGGGCGGCTTTGCAGGCTCATGGCAGACGGGCGGCTTTGCAGGCTCATTGCAGACGGATGGCTCAGATGGCGCTGGGGAGACGGATGGCTCAGATGGCGCTGGGGAGACGGATGGCTCAGATGGCGCTTGGCAGACAGGCAGTTCAGTCATTGCAGTGCAGACGGCAGACTCCTGCCGGCTGAGGCGCACTGTAGGCCTGGTGCGTGGTGCCGGGACTGGTGGCACCGGGCTGGGGACACGCATCTCAGGGCTAGTGCGGGGAGCAGCAACAGGACGCACAGGACTCTGGGGACACACAGGAGGCTTGGTGCGTGGTTTAAACACTGGTGGTAAAGGGCTGGAGACACGCACCATATAGCTAGTGCGTGGAGGAGGCACTGGTGGTACTGGATTGGGGCGGGGAGGTGGCGCCGGAAATACCGGACCGTGCAGGCGTACTGGCTCCCTTGAACGCCGAGCCTGCCCAACCTTACCTGGTTCTATGCTCCCCGTCGCCTGACCAGTGCGGAGAGGTGGAATAACCCGCACCGGCCTATGTAGGCGAACCGGGGACACCATGCGTAAGGCTGGTGCCATGTACGCCGGCCCGAGGAGACGCACTGGTGACCAGATGCGTTGGGCCGGCTTCATGACATATGGCTCAACGCTCAGTCTAGCCCGGCCGATACGTGGAGCTGAAATGTACCGAACCGGGCTATGCACGCGTACAGGAGACACCGTGCGCTCTACTGCGTAACACGGTGTCTGCCCGTACTCCCGCTCTCCACGGTAAGTACAGGGAGTAGGCGCAGGTTTCCTACCTGACTTCGCCACCCTCCCTTTAAGGCCCCCCCCAAGAAATTTTTGGGGTGTACTCACGGGTCTCCAGCCTTGTCTCCGTGCTGCCTCCTCATATCGCCTCCTCTCGGCTTTCGCTGCCTCCAGCTCTTCACGAGGGAGGCGATATTCTCCAGGTTGATCCCACGGCCCCTTACCATCCAGTATCTCCTCCCATGTCCAGAAATCCTTTGGTGGTAGGTCCTGTTGCCGCCTTCCATGCCGCTTGGTCCTATGGTGGGTAATTCTGTCACGATCGTGTGGCGGATTAACGGACCAAAATGCAGCACTTGGAAAATAAGCCATCTTCTTTTATTTTTAACACGAAGATGAACACGACACAAAAAACACTTTAACAAAACAACAAAACGACCGTGAAGCTACAAACGTTGTGCACAAACATACAGGCTACTAACGTTCTTACATAGACAATTACCCACAATTAATGAGAGCCTATGGCTACCCTAAATAAGGCTCCCAATCAGAGACAACCGACATCAGCTGTCTCTAATTGGGAACTCATTCAGGTAACCATAGACTCTTCTAGAACACTCACCAACATAGACAACGCTAGACATCTATACTAAACACAAAACCATATTTTACACCCCATAACCCCTTTACCAAATAAACATCAAAAACCAACAAAACATAAACATTACCCATGTCACACCCTGACCTAACTAAAATAATCAAGAAAACAAAGAATAATAAGGCCAGGGCGTGACACCGGGCGATCCTGGCTCCAACCATCTGGAGCAGGTGATCAAACTGGCTTCGGTCCAGACGAAAGTAACTTCGGAATTCCTCTCCAAACATTCAAAGCTCTTGAATGAGACGGTGGAGTCTGCTTTCGGGACTTGAACCATCTCTGGAACCACACAGACCCGCTCTTTCGGCGGGGCTGGTCCCGGCCCAACAGCGTGATCAAGACCACCTTCCTCAAAGTTGGTCTCATTGTTGAAAGAGCCTACGCTGCTATCTTGACTATTTATTATTGCATTTCGCTCCAAAACTGCATTTGAGGGAAATTATATTATAGGCTCTCACAATTAATTTGTGGATGTCATCGAATAAATAATATACTTGGCAAATAAATGAATAAAAAATGTAAAGAAATTCTCCAGTCAAACTGTTTTTATTATGTAATCCCACATTTTTTTTACTGGATATGTGTGCAACAAAAATTAAACATTCACATTTTGCTACTTTCTGTCAAGTAAGTCTACGCATACAATTTCCGATACACACGGAACGAACTGCTACTGCCTCTGCAACGCAATGCTGCAAGGCAAACGCAGCGTTCCATTGGAAATGAATGTACTTCTGGTGTATCGAAACGCAATGAAACAGTCGGTGTGTTCGAAGCGTAACATGTCTCCCACTGGACGAGACGCACTTAGGTGGTCCACACATTGATGCTGTTCTAATAATATAATTATCATCCGGAGCTACAATATTCAGCATGATTTGATATTTCCCTTGTTTCTATGTTTAAAAACATAATATTTTTTTTTTTTTATCAAATCTGGAGGCAATTAGAGTTTATTAATTAGATTTTAATGGTGTGCACTGACGTTTATGTAACTTTAGAAGTTGTATTCAATTATTCAATGATGCTGTTGTCACTCCATTTTATAATTGACAGTGTGACTTTTTTTTGTCATCGCTGCATTACTGATACAGTATTTGTGGCTGTGCTGCACGATCCGAAGTATCGTGTTATTATAGGAGGGGCGAGTGTAGCGGGTTGGTTGCCCTTCAAAAGCCTCTCCTCTCCATTCAGCCAGGGTGGTTGAGCTGAAAGGACCGCGCCCAACACATCTCGACACCATGGGACTCACACACGACCCAACCTTCCAGAAACTGGAGAAATGGTACCATGAACATGCTCTGCACCTCAACATGAGGAAGATGTTTGAGGAAGACAAGGAGAGATTCCACAAATTCAGGTATCTTTATGGTTGGCATTTATTTTGAAATTGTCAGTGTTCATTTGTTGAAGATACACACAGTATTCTTATTCTCAAAACCATTATTACATCACCAGTATATAATGTGATTTTAATTAAAATGCTGTCCATCAGAAAATGTTGTCTTCACTTCAGGCTATTACCTTTAGACATAGGCTAAAAGCACATAATGTGTCATCATGAACAGATGCCACTGCCAATAAAAAACGACCATACAATTTGAGATCTTTGCAATTGCATCAGTGACATAATTCATTCATTCCCCAAAATATGAAGTAGTGCCTTTTATCAGAGTAGCTTATGGGCTTCGACACCATAAAAAATGCACAGCACTGCCACTGTATGTAGACTTGTGAACTCTGAACTCTCTTCATGTACTGCTAGTGATGTGCGGGTTTGTTGTCTGTCTGTATTGCTGTCTGTATTGTAACAACCCTAACCTTAAGTGCATTACAAGCACTTCCACATACACAAGCAAACAGTAGAATTGGGATACCCTGCTTGCCTTGGAATTAGAAATAAGTGGCTTCAGGTTTCGATTGGGCTACCCCTCAAATTCACTACAAAATGCTTGTGGTGAAACATAACAGATTTATATTTGTTTCATAGTAAAGGGCTGTTTGCTTTTGTAACTTGTGGGCAAAAGGTTATTGAGCTAATTGCCTATATCCAGAAACAGACATAGAATTACATATAGAATCACTCATTTAATAGGATCTCTGTGGAAACAGATCACTCACTCTGTCAAATGTTCTGTGTCTGAATAGCACAACACTGAAGACAGATCATGGAGACATTCTGATTGATTACTCTAAGAATCTCATCACTGAGGATGTCATGAAGATGTTGGTCGAACTGGTAAATGGCTGCTTCTCTATCATAATGATTCAAATAACACAACAATTACAAATAGCCATACTGTATTTGGCATTTACCTACAGTCATTACAAAAACAGTCTTCTTCTGCTGTGCGTCCAGTACCCTATCAACCTTTCTGACATGGAAGGCCCATTTGCCCACCAATAGGTGTATACAGTATATGTTTTCTCTAGGGCAAGTCCAGGGGGATTGAGGCCACCAGGGACAAGATGTTCCATGGAGACAAGATCAACTTCACTGAGGTGCGTATCTGAGCGTGGTTTATTATCAATGTTATTATCATTGTGATAATGAATGCCCTATTGTAACACACCTGACACCTCCTCATAAATTGGCTTGAAACAAATCAATGGCACTACATACATTTGCTGTAAGTCGTATATCAGTGTGTGTGTCCTTACTGTATCTTTTCCTCCTCCTGTCTGGTTAGGGTCGTGCCGTGCTCCACGTGGCTCTGAGGAACCGCTCCAACCATCCCATCATGGTTGACGGACATGATGTGATGCCTGAGGTCAACAAAGTCCTGGAGAAGATGAAGGGCTTCTGCCACGTGAGTGGGAGCTGACCCAAGGGTCTAAATTCCGTAGCAATCCCCCAAATCGCTTAGTGAGACCGTTTGTATTTCCAATTTGAATAGTTACAGTACCATTTATACATATAATTGCTAGCTATCTCCCTGTGGCATTCAAGGCATAACAAATTCAATTTGACTGAATTGTGTAGGCTCTTTTTTTAATGGTCTACTCGTTTGTGTCTGGTGTAGAAAGTTCGCAGTGGGGAATGGAAGGGCTGGACTGGAAAGTCCATCACAGACGTTGTTAATGTCGGCATTGGTGGATCTGACCTGGTAAGTAACAAATGATATGTTGAGAATTTTAAAGTGTCAATTTTTTATTTAACCTTTATTTACCTAGGCAATATGATGTTTCACTATTAGGTGTGAAAGCTGCCTCTGCCATCACTGTGTATTTGTTGTGTCTTCTTTGCCAGGGTCCTCTAATGGTGACTGAGGCTCTGAAGAACTACTCGAAGGGAGGTCCCCGTGTGCATTTTGTCTCCAACATTGACGGCACACACATCGCCAAAACCCTGGCTGAGCTCAATGCTGAGACCACCCTGTTCATCGTGGCCTCCAAGGTGCCCGCTTTTGGTTGTCTTTACCGTACCAGTGCATTCACTGGTTTTATTGTTTTGTCTGAACACTTGAGAGAGAGATATTCTTCTTCAAAATTGGCCTAAAAAATTGACAAGAAAGACATACAAAAAGACATTGACAAAGAGCAAAAGAAACTGTGCATCTGATAATATGGAAACTCATAAAGTTCCACTCAGTTTTAGCAGCAACAGTTGTTTGATACAATGGACGTTTCCATTGAAACAAAGGGATCAGTTGGTGCTGCATGCCACTTTGTACCTTCTCTCCTATGCCTCTGTAGAGTTGCAGCCAAAATTGTGTCTGAATGGCTTTCCTACTGTCACCCAGCTCTGATAATTGATGAAGAGATTAGCATGAACTGCTAGTGGTTTAGTACTGTACACAGTAGCCTAAACACACGTTAGAAATGCAATGTCTTTGGTGTTACTGTAGTGATCTAACTGTCTTGTCCCTTTTCAGACTTTCACCACCCAAGAGACCATCACCAACGCAGAGTCTGCCAAGGAATGGTTCATTGAGCACGCTAAAGATGTGGGTAGCCTTTTTACCTTTAGAAAAATACAGGGAAAGGAGTTGAATTCTATTACCGAAGATGAATGCAAAGTATGTTAAATTAAACATTGTCTTCTTTACAGAAATCTGCTGTTGCCAAGCACTTTGTGGCGCTCTCCACTGCCGGCGTAAGTTCTTATTTTTGCAACACACCATCATAAATGCAGTGATATGCTCTGCATGTGTTGCTGTAAAATAAAATAACATTCTCATTCTGTTCTTTATATCTCCTCTCTTCTGCAGCCCTTAGTGAAGGCCTTTGGTATTGATCCTGACAACATGTTTGGCTTCTGGGATGTGAGTGCATGTTATCTGAAGATGCAGAATATGTCATGTGTGCAGTGCATTTGGGGTAGTATAGTGCTCTTCCTGCAATCACAGGCTTTTGACGGGACTTAGGCAACAACTATAAATAGCATAGACTTCTGACCTGTGAAGTAGGTGCCTGGGCTCACAGGCTGGCAGCTGTGGGGTAATCAGAAGCCGCCCTCTCCAGCTCTGCCCTCAAAGAGTATTATATTATTGGTAGCGACCTTCTCCCTTGGAGAGGTTACTGTAAAGGCTGGGTCACATCAAAGGTCAGAAAGCTACATTTAGTTACATTGTTGGTATTTAAAGGGTAACAGCTCTAACATGCCATGCCCTTTCACGTCGTAGCAAAAATAGCTGCTTGCTCTCAGAAGTAATATGTATAAAAGGCAGTGGTGTGTATTCATGGATGCCAAGGGAAGCCAGGCTTCCCCAAAAATGGACCAAGAAAAAATATTTACTCTACTCTGTTTCATAAATTTCCTTCAATTCGCAAGAGGCTGAGAAAGCATCCGAGCGAACGAAACAGCGCCCCTCTGTCTCAGTATGTGTAGCGCATATCTGAAAAAGCCTTGAATTGTGGCATCTCGTTGTCCTGTTGTCCTTTGGTGGCTAGATAGCTAGGTAAAATCATCCCTTTCCTAAATTAGCCATCGATGGAGATAGGGATTTGGACTTGTGGTTTTACTTAATTTTACGTTCTGGTCAATGACTATAACGGCGATTCTGACCCAATCATAAATCCATACATTGTTCCACTGGCCTGAGAGGATGGAAGTTCAACATGTAACGTTAGCTAGATGTAGTATGGTAATGTTAACTAGCTGGCCTGGCATATCGTTGCCCATGAAAGGAAGTTAGGCTAGCGAGCAAGTATGTTAGCTAGGTAGCCTAGGACAACAAAAACTAAAAGCGTGTACTGTCATAGACCGTTTTGGCAACATAAAAGAGGAGGATGGCATTAGCGTTTCTCAACACGTTGGTTCCCCATCTCTGTGAGTCAACATGTTTTTTATACTTACACACACACACACACACACACAGATAAATCATTACCATGGACAGCCACATCATATTTAACGTACGTTGATTGTACTAAATCGTTTTTTGTATCTTTTAGTTGTCACTGTACTATACTAAGAATAGGTGATTCGATGATGTTGAAATGCTGAAGTTGAAATGGTGCTGGAATAGTGGAGGCAGCTCCTGTTTTCTTTACGACTTGCGGTAACTCTGTGTTCTAAATCAATAGTTGTTTAGTAGTCCAAAAATGTTGGAAACATTACCTTGCTTGACCATGCTGTAGGTAGGTCATGTAAGTGTTTGTTACATGCAACATGTTTTGTGGACCTGACCGGAAAGATGTTTCTCTTTGTTTTTGTAATGAAACAAATGTGTGTTTGAATTTATTCTGCCACTCGGCCTTAGGCCTATATTGTGTATCATGGTGTCATAGTGTATGAACTACCAGATTATAGAGCAAACAACGCAATTATCACAACACATAGATTGTAATATGGCTTTTTTTCTGGATTGGCTTCCCCAGTGATTTTACCCACGCACCACTACTGATAAAAGGTGGCATTCACATTGAAAATAATTATGAGAAGTGAGAATATTTAGAAGTTGGGGTCTGCCTTTTCATATATAGGCCGACCTGGCTATTTGTGACTTATTACACACTTTTTATTATATTATTACCCAAATGAAGTGCTGTGTAATATGGGGGATTTATTCTCTGCAGTGGGCTGAAATGTGTCACCACAGATAGATAAGGGTTAATGGTAAGGAATTTCAAGACAATGGTATGGAATTTTTAGAGGCAGGGGGCCTCTTTCTGGGCCAAGCTGTAGGGCCAAGTGAGTTTGGGCACAGTTCCCCATCTCTGTGTCACATTCAATTACGTAAGCTTCAGAGTGCTCTGAGGTTTCTGAATCCTCTCAGGACACCACCAGACACCAATTAATATAAAATACATAGACCCGAATGCACAGCACTGAAATAGTAAAGTAATTTGAGTAAGAGTCACGTTCACGTTTCTAGATCATAATCCATAAGATTGGTGTTAGGGTCACTACATTTCGGGGGGGGGGGGGGGGGGGGATACATGTTGCATATTCAAAGTTGTACTGTGAAAATTATGATTAAGCTCAAGAAATGTTTGTTGATATTGTGCACATTTCTAACCAGATTGTTGCTGTGTTTTAGTGGGTTGGTGGACGTTATTCCCTGTGGTCTTGTATTGGATTGTCCATTGCTCTGCACATCGGTATGTACATTATGTTGTAGGTTGATTCTCCCGGTCTAGATATTCGGATGCTTTGATCAGCTGCCTGTACCCTATCTGAGTAGAAGAACCTTTGTAATCAGTTGTTAAAAGGAGATATTTGAAGTATAACTCAAAGTATCTGGTCTTTTCTTTCTTCCCAGGCTATGACAACTTTGAGAAGCTTCTAGAAGGGGCTCACTGGATGGTAAGTACAGCCAATTATTCTCACTGTCCAAAGACTTGGAACCTTTTCTATTGGTCAGATGAATTTGTGTGAGTTGACCCCCTCTTGTTCCTGTAGGACAACCATTTCAAAACAGCCCCTGTGGAGCAGAACGCTCCCATGCTCCTGGCTCTGCTGGGTGTCTGGTACATCAACTTCTTCCAGGCCGAGACCCACGCCATGCTGCCTTATGACCAGTACATGCACCGATTCGCTGCCTACTTCCAGCAGGTCCATCAGTCACTACCAGGGTTAAGAGCCTTTACCAGGGTTAAGAGTCATTACCACAGTTAAGACATGACTGAGTGTAAAATAAGTAAACAGCCAAAGAAAAACACAGTGAAGAATGTGTCAGTCTACTTTGGCAATTTACTATAAATACTATAAAAATGTATACACCCACTCCTTGCCCTGAAGGTAGGCTGTGGTCGGATATATTGTCAGATTTGTATTGATCAAATGGAAATGTGTTTTACTGTGCATACTAAGTCAAGGTTAAATAGCCTGATGATAATGTTGTTTTAGTATTAGTTTAAATTTAACTGAAACGGAACGCCGAAGATGTTCAATTCATGTGATGTCTATAGGGTGACATGGAGTCCAATGGAAAGTACATCACTATCCATGGCAAACGTGTCAACTACCATACCGGCCCCATCGTATGGGGAGAGCCTGGCACCAATGGACAGCACGCCTTCTACCAGCTCATTCACCAAGGTACTGCCTCCTTAAAGTAACTGTCCAGTTAAAATCTGACTTTTAAAAGTTCATATTCTCTTAACTCATACCCAAATAATGTTGCTGACTGGTCCATAAGCTCTTCAACATATTGATTAATGGTCAGCTGAAATGGATGAGTATGTATGTTATGGAAGAGTAATATGTTATATTAGTCACAGATGCAGTGTGACTGCTGTGTCCTCCACAGGAACTCGCATGGTCCCCGCTGACTTCCTCATCCCTGCCCAGACACAGCACCCCATCAGGGAAAGTAAGCACCATAAGGTAGGCTACCCCTACAGGACACATCTTCCAGCACTACCAACCCACTGGGAACAAACTGGTTAAATCAACATTGTTTCAACGTAATTTGTCAATTTGTCAATGTATTGTGATGTGTAATCTACGTGTAAAATACATTGGATCTAATATATGTTGAATTTGTACCTTTTAAAACAATGTCAGATCTTCAAAAGAATAGGCTGGGCAGGTCCTCCTAATGGAGAATGTATCTATCTCCAGCTACCCTTTGACCTCCCATCCAGGGTTTTAACCATGCCCAGCACTGCTTAGCTATGATATTTGTTACGGACAATTACCAATATGCCATTGTGAGAATGGTTGTTGAGAGATCTCCACTTAAAAACGAATTAGATTTACTGTTGCTGTCAAGTCATTCCAAAGGGAAGGATTAAGATTAAGCAAAAAAAATTCACCTTTATTTAACCAGGTAGGCTAGTTGAGAACTTCTCATTTACAACTGCGACCTGGCCAAGATAAAGCAAAGCAGTAAGGAAAAAACAACAACACAGAGTTACACATGGAATAAACAAGCATACAGTCAATAATACAATAGAGAAAGTCTATATACAGTGTGTGCAAATGAGGTAGGATAAGGGGGGTGAGGCAATAAATAGGCCATAGTGGTGAAATTATTGTCACGCCCTGACCTTAGTTCCTTTGTTATGTCTCTATTTTGGTTTGGTCAGGGCGTGAGTTGGGGTTGGCATTCTATGTTTTTGTTCTATGTTTTATATTTCTATGTGTTTGGCCGAGTGTGGTTCTCAATCAGAGGCAGCTGTCTATCGTTGTCTCTGATTGAGAACCATACTTAGGTAGCCTCATCCCACCTGTGTTTTGTGGGTAGTTGTTTTCTGTTGTGTGTCTGCACCAGCCAGAACTGTTTCGGTCGTACTCGTTGTTATTTTTGTTATTTCAGTGTTCATTAAATAAATATGGACATGTACCACGCTGCACCTTGGTCCTCTCCTTCCAACAGCCGTTACAATTATTACAGTATGGCAAATTAAACACTGGGGTGATAGATGTGCAGAAGATGAGTGTGCAAGTAGCGGTACTGGGGTGCAAATGAGCAAAATAAATAACAATATGGTGATAAGGTAGTTGGATGGGCTATTTACAGATTGGCTATGTACAGGTGCAGTGATCTGTGAGCTGCTCTGACAGCTAGTGCTTAAAGCTAGAGAGGGAGATATGAGTCTCCAGCTTCAGTGATTTTTGCAGTTCGTTCCAGTCAGTGGCAGCAGAGAACTTGAAGGAAAGCCGGCCGAAGGAGGAATTGGCTTTGGGGGTGACCAGTGAAATATACCTGCTGGAGTGCGTGCTGCGGGTGGGTGCTGCTATGGTGACCAGTGAGCTGAGATAAGGCTGGGCTTTACCTAGCATAGACTTATAGATAACCTGGAGCCAGTGGGTTTGGCGACGGATATGAAAGCGAGGGCCAGCCAACGAGAGCATACAGGTCGCAGTGGTAGGTAGTATATGGGGCTTTGGTGACAAAACAGATGGCACTGTGATAGACTGCATCCAATTTATTGAGTAGGGTATTGGAGGCTATTTTGTAAATGATATCGCCGAAGTCGAGGATTGGTAGGATGGTCAGTTTTACTAGGGTATGTTTGGCAGCATGAGTGAAGGATGCTTTGTTGCAAAATAGGTAGCAGATTCTAGATTTAATTTTGGATTGGAGATGCTTAATGTGAGTCTGGAAGGAGAGTTTACAGTCTAACCAGACACCTAGGTATTTGTAGTTGTCCACATATTCTAAGTCAGAACCGACCAGAGTAGTGATGCTGGACGGGTGGGTATCAATCGGTTGAAGAGCATGCATTTAGTTTTGCTTGCATTTAAGAACAGTTGGAGGCCACGGAAGGAGCGTTGTATGGCATTGAAGCTCGTCTGGATGTTAGTTAACACAGTGTCCAAAGAAGGCCCAGAAGTATACAGAATGGTGTTATCTGCATAGAGGTGGATCAGAGAATCACCAGCAGCAAGAGCGACATCATTGATGTATACAGAGAAAATAGTCGGCCCGAGGATTGAACCCTGTGGCACCCCCATAGAGACTGCCAGAGGTCCGGACAACAGGCCCTCCGATTTGGCACACAACTCTGTCAGAGAAGTAGTTGGTGAACCAGGCGAGGCAGTCATTTGAGAAACCAAGGCTGTTGAGTCTGCCGATAAGAATGTGGTGATTGACAGAGTTGAAAGCCTTGGCCAAGTCGATGAATACAGCTGCACAGTATTGTCTCTTATCGATGGCGGTTATGATATCGTTTAGAACCGTGAGCGTGGCTGAGGTGCACCCATGACCAGATTGCATAGCAGAGAAGGTACGGTGGGATTCGAAATGGTCAGTGATCTGTTTTGTTAACTTAGCTTTCGAAGACCTTAGAAAGGCAGGGAAGGATAGATATAGGTCTGTAGCAGTTTGGGTCTAGAGTGTCTCCCTTTGAAGAGGGGAATGACCGCGGCAGCTTTTCAATCTTTGGGCATCTCAGACAATACGAAAGAGAGGTTGAACAAGCTAGTAATAGGGGTTGCAACAATTTCGGCTTTTAATTTTAGGAAGAGGGTCCAGATTGTTTAGCCCTGCTGATTTGTCCAGATTTTGCAGCTCTTTCGGAACATCAGCTATCTGGATTTGGGTGAAGGAGAATTGGGGAGGCTTGGGCAAGTTGCAGGGCTGATGACCGGGGTAGGGGTAGCCAGGTGGAAAGCATAGCCAGCCGTAGAAAAATGCTTATTGAAATTCTCCATTATCGCGGATTTATCGGTGGTGACAGTGTTTCCTAGCCTCAGTGCAGTGGGCAGCTGGGAGGAGGTGCTCTTATTCTCCATGGACTTTACAGTGTCCCAGAACTTTTTGGAGTTAGTGCTACAGGATGCAAATTTCTGTTTGAAAAGCTAGCCTTTGCTTTCCTAACTGCCTGTGTATATTGGTTCCTAACTTCCGTGAAAAGTTGCATATTGCAGGTGCTATTCAATGCTAATACAGTACGCCACAGGATGTTTTTGTGCTGGTCAAGGGCAGTCAGGTCTGGAGTGAACAAAGGGCTATATCTGTTCCTGGGTCAATATTTTTTGAATGGGGCATGGTTATTTAAGATGGTGAGGAAAGCACTTTTAAAGAATAACCAGGCATCCTCTACTGGTGGAATGAGGTCAATATCCTTCCAGGATACCCGGGCCAGGTCGATTAGAAAGATCTGCTCGGTGAAGTGTTTTAGGGAGCGTTTGACAGTGATGAGGGGTGGTCGCTTGACTGCAGACCCATTATGGACGCAGGCAATGAGGCAGTGATCGCTGAGATCCTGGTTGAAGACAGCAGAGGTGTATTTGGAGGGCAGGTTGGTTAGGATGATACCTATGAGGGTACCCGTGTTTATGGATTTGAGGTTGTACCTGGTGGGTTCATTGATAATTTGTGTGAGATTGAGAGAATCAAGCTTCGATTGTAGGATGGCCGGGGTGTTAAGCATGTCCCAGTTTAGGTCACCTAACAGCACGAGCTCTGAAGATAGATGGGGGGCAATCAATTCGCATATGGTGTCCAGGGCACAGCTGGGGGCAGAAGGTGGTCTATAGCAAGCGGCAACGGTAAGACTTGTTTCTGGAGAGGTGGATTTTTAAAAGTAGAAGCTCGAATTGTTTGGGCACAGACCTGGATAGTAAGACAGAATTCTGCAGGCTATCCCTGCAGTAGATTGCAACTCCGACCCTTTTGGCAGTTATATCTTGTCAGAAAATGTTTTAGTTAGGGATGGAAATTTCAGGGTTTTTGGTGGTCTTCCTAAGCCAGGATTCAGACACGGCTAGGACATTGGCAGAGTGTGCTAGGACAGTGAATAAAACAAACTTAGGGAGGAGGCTTCTAATGTTAACATGCATGAAACCAAGGCTTTTACGGTTACAGAAGTCAACAAATGAGAGCGCCTGGGGAATGGGAGTGGAGGTAGGCACTGCAGGGCCTGGATTGACCTCCACATCACCAGAGGAACAGAGGAGGAGTAGGATAAGGGTACGGCTAAAGGCTAAAAGAACTAGTTGTCTAGTACGTTCAGAACTGTCACGTTCTGACCTTTATTTCCTTTGTTTTGTCTTTATTTAGTATGGTCAGGGCGTGATTTTGGGTGGGCAGTCTATGTTTGTATTTCTATGTTTTGCTATTTCTGTGTTTGGCCTGATATGGTTCTCAATCAGAGGCAGCTGTCAATCGTTGTCCCTGATTGGGAACCATATTTAGGTAGCCTGTTTTGTGTTGGGTTTTGTGGGTGGTTGTTTTCAGTCTTTGTGTGTCTGCACCACATAGAATTGTTTAGGTTGTCACTTTTGTTGTTTTGTATTTTGAGTGTTCACCTTTATTAATGTAAGATGAACAATTACCACGCTGCGCATGACGTGGTGTATGTGGGAATGATCTGGGAGTAAATACCTTCCCATTCAGTGACTGAACTAATCTATCAGTTATTCAAGCGATACCTACTTTTACTGTTTATCTGACAAAAGAGCCTATGCAGTGTTCATGCTGTGTGATACAGGGGATAATGCACAGGGATAATGTCATAATGGGATAATGCCTTACCTGTTGTATCCTCTGTGTCTGTAGATCCTGATGGCCAACTTCCTGGCTCAGACTGAGGCTCTGATGAAAGGAAAGACCACAGAGGAGGCTAAGAAGGAACTGGAGGCCGGCGGCCTGACAGGAGAGGCCCTGGAAACCATTCTGCCACACAAAGTGAGTGAGAGCAGATCCCTCATGGCGCAAGTCCACTGCAGTCCCAGTCTGGCCTAAGACTTTCTATGGGCTTAAACCCTGTTATTATACTGGGGAGATTGTGTGTCTATTGCTAGGGCAGACACTGTTGCTCTGATAGGGACGTGCGTCCTCCTAGTGGACAAAATAAGTTATGCATCAGGATGGAAGAAGCTTCAAACAGGGTGCAACACTGTATAATTACAAGTATGCAATAACTGTCTTACAACAGGTTGTGTGATATAAAATATTTCCTCTTGTTCTGCTGTAAGGTATTCCAAGGAAACAAGCCAACTAACTCTATTGTCTTCAAGAAGCTGAACCCATTCACACTGGGAGCACTTATTGGTAAGAGCTGAATATGGACCTGTGAACCAATAACCAATGATATTTGAAATATTGATCAAAATAATGTATTTACTTGTTATGCTCCCAGTAACAATGTATGGTGTTGTTTGTTTCACAGCCATGTATGAACACAAGATCTTTGTCCAGGGTGTTATGTGGGAGATCAACAGTTTTGACCAGTGGGGGTAAGTGTGACTATTTGAAACCAAGCTCCTCGATAATGTGTAGTCTATGACAGATTACACACAGAGCCTTTATCCAATGAAATTGTACGAAAAAATGTTTAATTGATATTCTATTCTGTCCACTCTGGTGAGTTTTCTGGTGACATTATATTCCGTCCATTATTATGTCTCTATATCTATCTATCTCAGAGTTGAGCTGGGTAAGGCTTTGTGTAAGAAGATCGAGCCTGAGCTACATGGCTCCAACGATGTCCACTCTCACGACTCCTCCACCAACGGACTCATTAACTTTATCAAGAAGAACCACGCCTAACCTGCCCACCACCGTCATCCATCCTCCCTGTCCTGCCCCCCTGCTGACGGGGGTGTCTGGGCTGTAGTGAAGGTAGACTCACTGCAGCATCAGTCACCGTGCAGAGGAGTAGAAGCACTTTCTATGTCTGTAATCATCTGTCTGCGTCCTATCTGTTTGTTGTGACATCGGACTGTATTTTACGTACTGTTGTATGTTTAAGCAATAAGGTCCGAGTTGGTGTGGTATATGGCCAATATACCACGGCTAAGGGCTCTTCTTAGGCAATACGCAACGCGGAGTGCCTGGACACAGCCCTTAGTCGTGGTTTATTGGTCATATACCACAAATCCCTGAGGTGCCTTATTGCTATTATAAACTGGTTACCAATGTAATTAGAAGGGTAAAAATAAATGTTTTGTCATACCTGTGGTATACTATCTGATATATCACGGCTGTCAGCCAATCAGCATTCAGGGTTTGAACCACCCAGTTTATAGTTATGGGTTTACCACTGTAAAGGGGAACGCTACTGTAGAGTGAGCCTGTGGAGGGGTGTGTAAACTACATCCCAGACTACCCCACTCCACTTATGGGGAGTAAAGCTTTTAATAAACATCATTACACCAATCTATTGTCTGTGTCCTTAGTTGAATCTAGCCTGCATTCTGTTCAGAAGTTTGCAGATGTCGTGTCTTTGGCTATGCTGGATTAAGTGATATGACATGCTATTCTATAAAATTCTTTCTCTGTAATTAATATTACCTGATTGATCGGGGCACCACAAAATAATATTTATAGAGCAGTTATCTTCCGAATAAACTCTTAAAGACCTAGTAATATTTTACATCAATAGCAGTCAATATTAATCGTCCTTATTTCAGTCTCATCTGAAAGTTGTAAATTCTTGGTTATCTTCACGAACCCTGGCTAACAAGTTGAATCAGCAATACAAAATTGGGTTTAATTATTTATTTACTAAATACCTAACTAATCACACAGAATTACATATACACAGAATGAATCATACCTTGATTACAAATTATGTCATAAAGGAAAACGTCCCTAGTGGACAGAACAGATATGACAGCTGGTTACACAAAGGAAAGTGGGTTGGGTTTGAGTGAAAGAGCGGGAAGACTGAAGAACAAAGGGAGAAGTGATTTCTATCGTAAATACAGAATCTTATACATTCTAAATTACCGCCCATTTGGAAAAGGAAAATGCAATAAATATTTACTCTGAGCTGCGCTTCGGTAGGTTGGTCGTAGATGCTGGTCGTGTTGGCCAACAGAGATCTTCCTGTCCTCGGAAGAATGTCTCTGGTGGTAAATTGGATACGTTGTAGTAAAGTCGTTGTTTGGTAGACGGGATACTCTGTCTGTTCTTTCCTAGCCCACGTTTGCAGCTGCTGTTGCTAACTCAACGGCTAGGAGGTATCCCTTCTGTAGCGATTAAGAGTTCAAAGTTCATACCATTCGCAACCAAAGCACACGCTGAGGTTGGCTTCGTTCTGTAGTTATTATCTGAACCCTTCTGACACCGGATCGTCATCCTAATGTACCCGGAACAGGAAGTTATATTGTCGACAAGGCTTTATATAGGAAGGGAGAGGAGGGTGTGTTTCATAGTATATAACCATTGTCTCTTCACGTGGGCGGGCCACTGAGTCGGGCCTAATTCACTCACGAAAACCCAATTCTCACATTTTAGAAGCTAAAATCACATTTCATCCCTTCACAAATAATTTCATATTCAAACATTTAAATTCCACAACAATTCCATGTGAATCTGATAACTATAATGTGTAGACTTTCACTGTACCGTTTATGTTATCCTATCATTGATGAGAATGTCTCAGATGACAACCGAACTGACAACATATTCCTTAAGTACCAACGCATATGTTCAACTGGTTGGATTACCAAAATATGGTTAATTTCCCCCCACCTTCGGATGTTCCCAGAATCTCTATGTTAACCAAGGGATTTTCAATAGTCACATCAGTAGGGTAGAGAGAGGAAAAAAGGGGGGAGAGGTATTTATGACTGTCATAAACCTACCCCCAGGCCAGCATCATGACACAGACAACCCTCGAGGATAATGATGGATTTATGTATGAATAATGTAATAATTTTACTCATAGGGGAATGAAAGTGTTCCTTTATGTCCAAACCATCACTAGATGGCATTAGAGGACCCCATATTTGGCCCAGTGTAAACCAAACCAGCCTCAGAGCAAATCACTGCTGTGCTTATTCTCTGGAACACAGGGTCAGAGGTCCATCTATCTCCTATATTTTCCATCCCCACAAATCCCCAGACATCACACTGTTAAGTAGCATCCATACTCAGAGAAAAACAAACAGCAGGCAGAAATACATCTGGAAAACATCATGTGATATGCAGGCCCCTCAATGTGAGACAGTTTAATCATCATTAAGCTCTGTGATATGTGGCTAAAACTCCATTAAACAAAATACTCTGTGAATTTCAAACAAACCATGTCTCATCATAATTTCTGCTTGTACATTACAGATTACTTTGCAATGCACGAATATGTCTCATCATAAATCCAGCAAGTACATTACCATGATGTTGTATGCAAGAATACACAGTGTACAAACGATTAAGAACACCTTCCTAATATTGAGTTGCACCCCCTTTAGCCCTCAGAACAGCCTCAATTCATCGGACATGGACTCTACAAGGTGTCGAAAGTGTTCCACGCGGATGCTGGCCCATGTTGACTCAAATGCTTCCCACAGTTGTGTCAAGTTGGCTGGATGTCCTTTGGGTGGTGGACCATTTTTGATACACACAGGAAACTGTTAAGTGTGAAAAACCCAGCAGTTTTACAGTTCTTGACACACTGAAATCGGTGTGCCTGGCACCTACTAACATACCCCGTTCAAAGGCACTTACATATTTTGTCTTGCCAATTCAAGTGTTACTAATGTTCCTAATGTTTTGTACACTCAGTGTATGTCTCATCATAAGACCAGCAAGTACATTACAGATGACTTTGCTGCGCACATGCTTTTTCCATAATACTGTATGCAAGAATATGTGATGTTTGTTTCAACCAACCTAGAAGTACTATTTTTCTCTGTACCAAACTGCTCCTGGTTATAATTTATTGAGTGCCAAAGAGCACAAAGAGAAAAACCAAGGGACCCAAGACACTGTGATGGGCTAAGCAATCCTGTTGCTTGGCAACAACTCTATACTTCAATCATAACTTAGCCTGAGTTATTTCAGGCTCAGTGGCACAGAATGTAACAAGCGAGTTTTGATATCATTTTGGAGTTTGAGAGAGAGAAAAAAGAGAAAAAATGTTTCTGATTTATATTTGCACCTGCTTGTTCAGGGAGAAAAGTATTTGAATAAGTAGTCTGCCGAATAGCCTACCAACCCATTCTAGGACCCATGCACTTTTCAAGTTACATTCAGGAATGCAGCTCAAACTGTTCCATTGAAACCATGAATTTTGAACATGAATACGACTGCCAGTTCAGAGCATGTTCCTGAGATGTTTCAAGAACAATGCCTACTGCATTCCCCCACATTCCCCCTGCATGCTTTATTGGTTGACCTGTCAGTCATTTTCACCGAGGCCTGTTTAAGAGCTGCCCCTCAACCTCCCCAACACCACGGTCGCCAAGGCAACGTCACCCCTCCAGTCTGTACACACATTCCCAAGTTCACAGAGGTGACAGAAAGTAGGACCTGGGAGTGGATCTGTGTTAACTGGCTATTAGCCAGCTGGGGTTTGTGTTTGTCTATACCTCATCATCACTTGAGAGATTAGTTGAATTCCTGTTGTTAAGCTATGTGCTTAACAATGAGGGCCAGAACAAACCTGGATTTGAAGTCAATACTGTATGTACGACACATTTCTGCATGTGTAACACGTACCATGAAAACTTAATTCTGAGAAGTTCACCCTGCAGTTCGACAGTTATGTTTGCTAGTCACTTGAACTTTGCAGGAATGCCATTGATCAAATATGATCTCATATCTCAACACACTTTCCATGGAAATATTTAATTTCTAAGGCAAATATTACTCCTGAAATATTTGCAAAGCAAACTCACAGATTGCCCTCTTATAACCTAGATGTTGGCCCTCTCATTTTCGCAGTTGGTCTCCAGTCTGAATCTGCTATTGACATCCCTCACATGGCGGACCCTCGGCCTACAGATGTAAAAAGGGGCCATTTAGTCAGGCCCTGTTCCATATTTCCCATGGCTACTAGAGTTATATAAAGGTTAGTCTAATTGCGTGGGCAGGCATTGTTCCTCGTCATCATACTGCTGACTAGTATAAAAGCTAGGGGGACAGTGGGAACAGTGGGGCTGGGGGCCTGAGGCTCTGGGTGGTCCCTGGCATTGTGGATCCCAGTCTGCCAAGGGTGGCAGTGATATTGTCAGTCACATCTCTGAGACATCCAGGCCTGGTTTTTCTGACCCCCACGACAATCAACTTTTTGACTTGATTTCTGCCAAACAGACAGCTGTGGCTTGTTTAGTCTCACAGGCCCGTGGCCGCCTCTCTGTCATTTATTCAAGCCATGTGATTTTGAAGTGAAGAGTAAATCGACTTGAGCCTTCAGTTGGCGTTCTATCGCTCCAGCATTTATTTTTTATTTTATTATTTATTTTACCGTAATTTTACCAGGTAAGTTGACTGAGAACACATTCTCATTTGCAGCAACGACCTGGGGAATAGTTACAGGGGAGAGGAGGGGGATGAATGAGCCAATTGTAAACTGGGGATTATTAGGTGACCATGATGGTTTGAGGGCCAGATTGGGAATTTAGCCAGGACACCGGGGTTAACACCCCTACTCTTACGATAAGTGCCATGGGATCTTTAATGACCTCAGAGAGTCAGGACACCCGTTTAACGTCCCATCCGAAAGACGGCACCCTACACAGAGCAGTGTCCCCAATCACTGCCTTGGGGCATTGGGATATTTTATTAGACCAGAGGAAAGAGTGCCTCCTACTGGCCCTCCAACACCACTTCCAGCAGCATCTGGTCTCCCATCCAGGGACTGACCAGGACCAACCCTGCTTAGCTTCAGAAGCAAGCCAGCAGTGGTATGCAGGGTGGTATGCTGCTGGCACAGCATGGTGACGTTGTTGATGGTCATAGAGGGCAGTTATGCAAATTGATTTTAACAGGTCATAGGTCACACCCTGATATTTAACTAGTTAACTATTTAACATCTAACACATTTCATTGGTTCACTTTTAGATATAACACCACAGACTAACGTGTCTGTAACCATAGAATCATGTTGGGTATGAGGTCATTCTGTTGTGTGCATATTTCAGCCTGGGCTCCTGGTGGTGGAGGGATCTCTGTGCTCCAGAGGGAAGGCTTCCTTTGTATGGTGTAACAGATCTCACCTCACAGTGTGTCCCTGGGGCTCCAGCTATACCGCACACACAGAGCTCCCTGAGTAACAGGGCGGTACCCTCACACACACACATAAAGAGTGCTTTGTGCCCCAACTCCTGGAGCTGTCAACCAACACCAGAGTTCTTCCTCACGAAGACTGAACTGAACATGACTGTTCAGAAATGACTGTTCAGAAGCGCTCAGCTCGGCTGCCCAGTTTAGGACAGACTGTTCTGCTGTTTATGCCTACACATATACAGTACAGTACACATCCAAACTGAATTATACCTGAGCATGTCTCAGTTAGTCATAACAGATTACAATGACATTGAGTGTGATATATCTGGATGGGTTGAGGTGTATTTTAGGAGGCTTGGTAAGAACCTCACACGTCCTCCTCCGCGTCTGACCCTGGATGAGCTTTATTGTAAGTACATATTTTACCAGTGAAATCTACCTGCCCACTCATTCACCAATACAGTCTGAAAGAGAGATGGCCTGAGGGGATAACAGTAGTTAAATTATCTACTTCCAGTTCCTGAAATCCTGCCCAATGCAATGCCTATCCATTATCCATTACACAGAACAACCAACCAGCAGAAGTAAATACATTTTGGTGAGTATACATTTTTTAAATTATATTAAGGTGGTCTCTGCCACTGAACCTGTCCTTGGAAGCATCCCAACACTCTAGTCCAGCAGGTCAGTTTGTATGCTTTCTATCTCAACCCTGTGCTGCCCTTCATTTTCTGCACTGGCCCTGATAAACATTTTCCCAATCCATGTTAGCTCGAGGCTCTGTTCTGTCACAACCAACCGCTCCTGAATTCCAGGCCTGCTGACTGACCAACCTCAGGCCTTCACAGCCTTTGTTCTGGACTTCAGAGGGGGAATACCTCAAAATCAAAAGCAGCACATTTCCTGTTCAACAATGATTCTGTTCACTACTTTAAAAGCAAAGTCAGGCAATTCAGTTTGTATGACAAATACAAACCTCTCTACACTCAGAATAGCATTAATTGTGTATGCTGATGTTATTCTCTGTACACTTGACAGAGAATCAAGGCATTGTTGCCATGGCGCCCTTATGGCAGCCTAGGCTGATTACTCTGCTATTTTCATTGTAATTTATTGTTTTAAGTGTTTTTTAACGTGCATTTTTCTTTTGAGTAGCTAATCAGGTATTGATATTTTTTATCCAATAATTTTTTACCTCAATGTTGAAATCAGACAAAAAATTGCATCAACAAAGTAAAGCTAGCTGATTGTTTTCTTTTGAATACCTGCATTGAAGAGTTTCACCTATTACCTCCTGGATGACTACAAAGGACTTCAAAGTACAGGAATGGGGCACATTGGCATATTTTACTTAGGAAGATTCCTTCATAGTTTGAAGAAGATTAAACAAACCCTGAGTAACAAACTCAAAAAAGGACCTCTTCAACTTGGAATCCTATGGAAAAGCTCAAACATCGAGGATGGAGAGGTGGTAGGAAATGCATTCATGAGCCAAAATAGTCCATACAGAACTGTACGCCTCCCTCTCTTCCCCCTCTATGCAGTGCAGATTCGGACTTTCTGCAGACAGTTAAAAAAAGTCCATATTCTGCCTCTCACTCTAGCCCCTTTAAGACTGGCACAGTTTAATGCACATTCTGTAACAAACAAGACTTTACTCGTACAAGAGTTCATCAGTAACAATGGCTTGGGACTACTATGCTTGACGGCAGGGGCGCAACGTTGGATTTAGAAGTGGGGGGGACAGAATATTTTTTATTAAAAAAATATATACAGTACCAGTCAAAAGTTTGGACACACCTACTCATTCAATGGTTTTCCTTTATTTTTTTTTTACTATTTTCTACATTGTAGAATAATAATGAAGATATCAAAACTAGGAAATAACACATATGGAATCATGTAATAACCAAAAAAGTGTTAAACAAATCAAAATATATTTTATATTTGAGATTCTTCAAAGTAGCCACCCTTTGCCTTGATGACAGCTTTGCACACTCTTGGCATTCTCTCAACCAGCTTCGTGAGGTAGTCACCTGGAATGCATTTCAATTAACAGGTGTGCCTTGTTAAAAGTTAATTTGTGTAATTTATTTTATGTGTTTGAGACAATCAGTTGTGATATGACAAGGTAGAGATGGTATGCAGAAGATAGCCTTATTTGGTAAAATGCCAAGTTCATATTATGGCAAGAACAGCTCAAATAAGCAAAGAGAAACGACAGTCCATCATTACTTTAAGACATGAAGGTCAGTCAATGCGGAAAATTAAGACATTTTTACATTTCTTCAAGTGCAGTTGTAAAATCCATCAAGCGCCATGATGAAACTGCCTCTCATGAGGACCATCACAGGAAAGGAAGACCCAGAGTTACCTCTGCTGCAGAGGATAAATTCATTAGAATAACTGCACCTCTGATTAAAGCCCAAATAAATGCTTCACAGAGTTCAAGTAACAAACACAACTCATCTTCTGCACATCACCCCAGTGTTTAATTTGCCATACTGTAATAATGCCGCCACTATGGCCTATTTATTGCCTCACCCCCCTTATCCTACCTCATTTGCACACACTGTTTATAGACTTTCTCTATTGTATTATTGACTGTATATTTTTTTATTCCATGTATAACCCTGTGTTGTTGTTTGTGTCGCACTGCTTTGCTTTATCTTGGCCAGGTCGCAGTTTTAAAACTTTTCACCTAAATCCAGTGACATGGAGAAATGTTTTGTTGATGTCATGTTGAATTCACATTAGTTGACAACTCAACCAAATGTAAACTAAAACTAGACATTGAAATGACATGTGTGTCCAGTGGGTAGCTCATTTACAACGGGCAAAAAGTTCCATGCAACTCGCGCTGCCGTGTCACAATACCTGGTACTCTAGTCCTGGATCTTGGAACTGCTACTCACGCAGGTCCTGAATTTGTTTCAGACACGGTTAGTTTGCGTTTCACATGTGCTTAATAGCACAGATTAGGGTACCAAAAGCTCTAAGATCCATACAGTCATACTGTATGTGAAAGGACCCTAAATCTCCCAATCCCCCCAGTGTGATACTAATCTATCGCCCCCTTAAAACCAACAGTCTCTTTTAATATAGTTTTCTGAGCTGATCACCTCTCTGTGTTCTACCCTCTTCAATGTTGTTATCCAAGTTGATTTCAACATTCACGTTGATTCAAGAAAATGTTGACATCCACATTAATATAGAAGTGTTTGGAAACATATTATATTCTTATTTACAATTAAAGTGACTCCAAAATGACACAATACATTATTTACCATTCATTTCTATTGGGCACAAAATAATCTGAAACACAACCAAAACAAACAGCAAATGAATCCAACAAATTTGTTGTCACAAGGTTGATGTAGTCATTGTGTGCTAGAAATATGGGACCAAATACTAAACTTTTGACTTCTTCAATACACATACTGTATAAGTGAATTTGTCCCAATACTTTTGGTCCCATTAAATAGGGACTATGTACAAAAGAACTGTAATTTCTAAACGGTTCACCCGATATGGATGACAATACCTTTAAATTAAAGCTGACAGTCTGCACTTTAACCTCATAGTCATTGTATTATTTATATTTTATTTTATGCACTTTGAGATTTTTCATCTATAATGAAAAGTTCTTTACAAATGTAAAAGTATTATTACTTCTCTATAAACATCTAATCATGAGCATGACATGACCCAAATGAAGGAATACAAGTCATCTCAGAGAATCTCATGCTGCAATCACAGCAAATAGTGAATATTTTTTTTTTAAGTATCTGCTTATGTGATTATTTCTGACCTAATGTGATGCCAAAAGATCAATGATAAAATGTCAAGTGGGATGACACACACTTAACAACCTCAGAGACTGTCACAAAGAAAGATATATCAAACACCACTTCTTTGCAAACCAAATCTCCATAGGCCCAATGTGTGACTGTGTGGTATTTGTACAGTGTACTTGAGGGTCCTCCTCCAGGCGTGTGGTTATTGTGAGGTATTATAGAGCTGGGGGATTCATTCACTTAAGAGTTTAAGAGGAGCATTACAGTAATCATCCTACTTTATGCTCCAATTGGCACAAATCTGGTCCAACAGGACGTTAATTTAAGAGTCTTAAATCCTCTCACTTGTACAATAGGAAACCGTGGGGGTGCCATCTTCTTGTTCATCTAGACAGTTTGCTAATTTGATTCGGTTTATAATACCTGTAGTGTTATTTAAACCTGATTATAGACAGAAAACAAAGGGTAAATGAGCAGAAACAGACCCAGAGACGATTGTCTGTGTTAGATGCTTCTACCTCGTTTTATGATTCAGAACTTGTTGAGTGAGTTGATGGTCAACCCCAACTCATCATAACTAAAACTTAGTAACCATGACAAGC
Source organism: Salvelinus fontinalis (assembly GCF_029448725.1). Taxonomy (NCBI): domain Eukaryota; kingdom Metazoa; phylum Chordata; class Actinopteri; order Salmoniformes; family Salmonidae; genus Salvelinus; species Salvelinus fontinalis. The sequence goes on from NC_074668.1 coordinate 77,256,453, forward strand.
CCAGTAGTGTGGGTCTGGGGCTGTAAGTATCAAGCGTCTCAGAATAGGAGTGCTGATTTAGGATCTGTTTTGCTTATAGATCACAATGGGCAAATGGAAAATGATGTCAGCAATCGCAGTCTGAGATGCTTGATACATATGGCCTCTGATTCCAGTAAAGTGCAGATGGACTGTTTACTTCCAGAGCCAACAATACCCCAGAGACTGCCCTATCGGTGATGACTGTCAGGAGCAGAGCTATCATACTGTACATACCACGGTGGGGGCTGCTCTTTGCTCTGCTCTCTGAGGGATCCTCCATCACACCACTTGCTGGAGAGACTTGCGTGCGGGGATGTAATTACACACCACAATTGCAGTAGCTCTGATCTGACGATGATATCTTTCTAGAACAAACATCTCTGAGTACACAGAGGTAACTGGAAGGCATGAACAACAGCATGGGACTTTCATCTAGAGCTGGGATTTTTCATCTTTGTAAGCATCCATCTTCTCCACAGGGAGACAAGGCACGGCCACGGGAAAGTCAGTTGTCCATATCACTCCCAAGTTCAGGCTAAATCATTCCCATATCCTTCCCAGGTTTACCACATTTCGTTGTTGAATTATGTCCAATGGTAGCACTACATTACAACATGCAATAAAATGGTAATAACATGGTAATAGTATGGTAACAAGGTATTTGTGTTGTAGTTCAACAAAGTGCCATCATTTGGATAGAAATTATCATATGACTTCACATTCAACAACAAAAATACATCATCATTTGGTTTAAGTTAGCTACAAAACCACTTTATTTAAAAAGCAGATTATATAATCTACAGTTAAATGATACGTCCTGATTTTTAATACATTAAATAACTTTTGACTTTTTCATGTTTAGATAAATAAATCTAGTTTCCTTTTTTATGAACCATCTAGGTAATCAAACACTTATACAAAAGTGATACAAAAGTGATGTGACAGAGGTGTCATATGTGCTTATTGAAAACTACTGGTAGGAGAGAGAAGACTTCACTTTCAGAGTGATTTATGATGAAAGAATAACTAGCCTCTTTATGCACAGGTATGGGGAAACTAGCTGTGTGCTATGCAATAGAAATGGAATTGAAGTAGTATTTTTAAAAAGAGGTGTATTAAGACATCCTGAAAGGGGATCAACTCTTGTCAAGTTTAAAAATGTTCTGCTTTAATGAAAAATGATTTGAGATTGAAATTTGTGGGTCTTATTGTACTATTCAAACTACAGTTCAGAAAATGCCATTGCCTCATTCTTCAAGTATATTACACATTCCTTGACTAGGAGTCTCATCATACTATGCTGAGATTCAGTTTATCTACCATCAAAGGGAATTTCCCAGCAAAAACATGTACTCCATGAATACTAGCCTTTTCACTTTTGCAAATGTACAACTGGAAGCAGAGCAAAAAATAAACAACAGTTTGCCAAACATACACTAATAATTCCATTCCAAAGAATCTCATCGAGGGATACATCAGAAAGCACATGATGCCTGTCGGCCCCTCCTCTCCGTAATCTCTACGTCAGCCTCCTTGTCTGTTAGATTCAGTAGTATGAGAGGACAGTTCCTCTGACTAGGCTACTGTGAGCAGGTACTGGGTAGGCCTGAGTCAGAACCTTAACCCATCCTTTCTGTTGGAGAGAGATTGAGAGAGCATGGGTCGTTTTGTGGAGCTGGGTGGCCGTTGTCCTGCTCACTCAACAAGGTACATGCACCATGGCACTGCCACTGGTGCACACAGGACACACACACACACTTCTGTACACACTGAGTATACCAAACATTAAGTACACCTTCCTAATATTGAGTTACACCCCGTTTGCACTCAGAACAGCCTCAATTTGTCAGGGCATGGACTCTACAAGGTGTCAAAAGTGTTCCGCAGGGATGCTGGTCCATGTTGACTCCAATGCTTCCCACAGTTGTGTCAAGTTGGCTGGATGTCCTTTGGCTGGTGGACCATTCTTGATATACACGGGAAAAACCCAGCACCATTACAGTCTTTGACACAAACCGGTGCGCCTGACACCTACACCATAACCCGTTCAAAGGCACTTAAATATTTTATCTTGCCCATTCACCCTCTGAATGGCACATATACACAATCCATGTCTCAATTGTCTCAAGGCTTAAAAATCCAGTTTAACCTGTCTTCAACTACACTGATTGAAGTGGATTTAACAAGTGACATCACCTGGATTCACCTGGTCAGTCTATGTCATGGAAAGAGCAGTTCTTAATGTTTTGTACACTCAGTGTCTATAGACCAACAGACTAACACACACACACACACACAGACGCACACAACAACACAACCAGCGAGGGAAAACACGGGGGATGGATTCTCCAGAGACACGGTTTGGACCAGCAACTCCCACAACCAACCAGACAATCAGATCAACCAGTAGGTATGACACAGTAACGTCTGCATGAGGAGGATATGTGGGGACTCTCGCTGGTCAGACACTCACTTACTCAGTGCTACCATATGGGTCAAATAACCAGTGTGTGGAACTGTACATGTTAACAGGTCAGTGGATCGCATGACCAAGCAGAGCGACAACACAGGGGCCTCTAGGACGTGTCCTTGAGGAGAAATTAAACAACGGACCAATACCCTTCAGAGGACCGTTAAGACTGTGACAGCTCGTTTGGCCTCCGATTCCATTTGATAATAATGCAGCAAAAAAATACACTACACTTCTAGAATCTTATGTGGAAAATGTCTGCAAAATATATAGGCATGTATAAAAGACAATCTACGTGCTTCTAACTTTTTTTCTCATTATATAATCGTTGAGACACTTGTGAATCTCTCGAGGTCACGTCTTCTAAGACTGCTAAGTGGAATGAGTGCCAGCCCAGGCTAGCGCTGTGGCTACTGGCTCCTGACAGCACATGCGGTGCCACGAACATCCGCTATGCCAAGTAGCACTGGAGCAAAGGGATGGTACAGGAGAGTGTGTCACAGAGTCACATGAAGGAAAGGTACAGGAGAGTGTGTCACAGAGTCACGTGAAGGAAAGTTACAGGAGAGTGTGTCACAGAGTCACATGAAGGGATGGTACAGGAGAGTGTGTCACAGAGTCACGTGAAGGAAAGTTACAGGAGAGTGTGTCACAGAGTCACATGAAGGGATGGTACAGGAGAGTGTGTCACAGAGTCACATGAAGGGATGGTACAGGAGAGTGTGTCACAGAGTCACATGAAGGGATGGTACAGGAGAGTGTGTCACAGAGTCACGTGAAGGAAAGTTACAGGAGAGTGTGTCACAGAGTCACATGAAGGAAAGGTACAGGAGAGTGTGTCACAGAGTCACATGAAGGAAAGGTACAGGAGAGTGTGTCACAGAGTCACATGAAGGGATGGTACAGGAGAGTGTGTCACAGAGTCACATGAAGGGATGGTACAGGAGAGTGTGTCACAGAGTCACATGAAGGAGCTCGGGTTGTTGCTGGTAGACTCGGTACCCTTGCATAGCCAAAAGGAGCCGTAGCTAGCTGAACTGTGGCATTGTCACTGTCACCATGCGGTGAGGTTTCTCAGTGGAAGGCCACTCTGAAGGCGCAGCATGTCCAACCCTCTAACCCTGCCAGACAGTGCTGGAATGTTATGTAGCGGCCTGTTTCATGGCCTCCCAGCCTCCTGGCAGAGACGCTGTCCTGCTCTCTCTCTCTCTCTCTGACAGAGGAGCAGTAAATGCATCATGGCATTGGGCTTCAGTGCGAAGGAATGAAGAAAACAGAAAGGGAGGAAAAAAGAGATCGATGGAGAGAGGGATAGAGAGAGAGTGGCCCCCTCCCTCCATCCAGGCCAGTCCCCACTGTGATGAATGTGCAGGGGTCACGGTGCTGACGGCAGCCAGGGCATCTGGGTGGGCTGGGGCCTCGGCCTGCTTCACTGTTCACAGACCAAAAGGAGGAAGGAGGGAGCAAAAAACTGATGAGAGAGAGAGACGTGGACTCTCTCCCAGCCCGGTCTTGTGACTTGTCCATTGCCCTGTATATCTCCTCTCCCCAGGGCACGGCCGGAAAGTAGAGAGCGAAGTCTCCCAGGGTCTGTCTGTTCCGAAGTTCCCGGGATTCCGTGGGCGGGGGATTCCTTCTTCTTTGTTGTCTCAGGTCACCTGGGAGGCGGGTCAGCGGTGGGTTGGGGTTGGTTCCTCGCCAACCCTGCCCTCTCACAGCTCAGTGACGTGTAGTGGGTAGCTGGGGGGCGGGTGGGCGGGCACCGGGACCTTTAGCCTGCGGATGTGGCAGCCGTGACAGAGCAGGTGGCAATCCAGGGGGTAACAGCGGTGACCCTCCTCGTCGTTTAGCTGGAGGCCACAGTCCTACAACACCGAGGGAGAGAGATAGACTCAGTGAACTGCAGTAGCTGGACATTTGTGAAGGAAAATATTATATACACCCATCTAGGGTTGGGCGATATGACGATATATATCGTGTGATGATAGATAAACGTCTATCGCTTCATATTATGCTCTATCGTTTATTTCGTTGTGTCGCAAATCACACTCTTTACGGCAATATCTTTTGTCAATTGGACGACACTTTGCGTTCTTCCACACAGAAAAAATTGTAACACAAACAAACATGGAGGAGAGTGAACGTGACACAGAGCACAGAGACACGGAGCTCGTACCTAAAAGCGGGGCTACTTCGGTCGCATGGACGTCGTTTGGGTATGAAAAGTCTGACACAGACTAGAAAACCGTCCTCTGCAAAATATGCCTCAGGCCGGTCCCGACAACAGGCTCAAACACCACTAACCTCTTTTACCACCTACGCAAGAATCATGTGAAACAGTACGGAGAGAGTCTACAGATGAGACCCAAACAAGTACAGTCGAGTGCTCAAAACAAACCCCCGACTCAGACGTTGCAAGAGGCGTTTGCCCGCGGCACACCATGGCAAAGAATCACGAAGATGGAAGGAGATAACAGCTGCCGTTACAACTTACATCTGCAAAGACATGGCCCCAATTTACACGGTCGCGAAACAGGAGTTTCGTGAGTTGGTGCTAACACTTGACCCAAGGTACCAAATACAAATTGATATGTAACATGTATTAATGCCAAAATAACATGCAAAACAGGCAAGCCACCCAATATATATATATATTAGACCTATTTTTATTTTGTTTGCAACTATAGTTGAAGTGTATTCTATTTACCTTTTAAGATTTTATACATTTATATTTTAGTTGAAACTTTGCACAAAGGTTCTAAATAAAAGGAGAAATAATCAAATATGAGTAAGTACCTTTTATTTGTTGAGTATAATTCAAAATGTAAACAGAAATAGGCCTTTACATGTGGTCATTTAATATAAGCTATTTATTTATTACAGAAAATATGCTATATCATGATGTGCATCGTTATCAGGATATGAAATGACCTATATCGGGATATGAGATTTTGGCCCTATTGCCCAGCCCTACACCCATCCAATGCCTTTGAGCAGGTGCTGGATATCAAAACTATCCATATTTCAGATATGTAGTGTACTACCTTTTTCTACCTTTTCTACCTCTTGACTGATATGAGAGGCCGCTGGTGGGTATTCCTGTCAAGTTAACGAAGAGGCGGAGTAGCCTAGATTAGAGCGTTGGGCCAGTAACCAAAAGGTTGCTAGATCGAATCCCCGAGCTGACAAGGTAAAAATCTGTTGTTCTTCCCCTGAACAAGACAGTTAACCCACTGTTCCTAGGCCGTCATTGTAAATAAGAATTTGTTCTTAACTGAGTTGCCTAGTTAAATAAAAAAATAATAATTACATACGGGGCTCTTAACCATTTTTTAAAATATGTGATGAATTTTCCATCCACTGCCGACCTGGACTTTAGACCCCTGTAATGACTATCAACCCCACAGAGGCTGCTGAATGATTACCTATTGTCTACATAATACCTTTATCACTCACCTAGACGGGATATAAGCTATTCCCTGGAATGCGTGATAACGAAATGAGTCAACCAGCTTTTGCCATTAAACATGGAATTCTTGATCAAACTCACACACACTTAAAATCACACACTTTATTTGAGCCCTGGTTACAATGACTCACACTTGACAGAGCTATCATTAAACTGCTGTGTTAATGAATGCACTGTCAGGAATTTAATTTGGCAGACTTGACTAATTACTTTGATTACACTGAGGTTTGTAGGTCACGTGGGATGATTTCCTGTACATGTGTCTGAGTCAGTAAGTGGTCTGAACGGTCTCTCAGAGTGCTGAGATTCCAGGGTAGTCAAACAACAACCCCTGGTCTGATGTCCAGTTGAGTCCAGCGCAATCACCCTACCCTCTCCTCTCCCACAGCTCAACTCTGGAATGTGCCTGGACAATGAGTCACCACAATGGTTTGCCCCTCACTCAGGTTCAGTTTGTGTGTGTAGTGCACACACCCACAGCAACATAGACCCACACTGCCATAGCATTTACACTAAAATGGATTAATGATCATAGTCAATGTGCTGGCTACGTTCAAAACATAAATAAGACAAGACACACAAACAGGGTGGTAATGACATTGTCTCACCTCGCAGTGATAGCACTCCACATGGTAGTCCTTGTCCATGGACACCACCCGGATGGTCTCCTCAGAGCCCTGTTAGGAAACACACACAGTCAGTCAGACCCTCCCGTTTCCACTACTCCACTGGCACCAACAATCAGAGCTGAATATTAAGAGAGTTGGGTCAGAACGGACGCCATGGGTTTTTAGAACGGATGCCACATTAGTGCCTTTATTCTCAAAATTTGGGAGTTGTAACAATACGAGAGCGCCTCCGACAATTCCCTATGAAATGACCCTCTGGAAACAAGCAAAACAGAGCAGCGAATTTAACAGACGTTTTTATTGATTATCTTTCGGGATAATCCACATTTCAACAAAGTGAAAAATGAGCACAGAGGAAGACAGAAAACAGTGTAAATAAAATTATATTAGCTTGTCTCAAAATGTATTAATATAGCCAAGGCCAAGGTGTATCCACGTAGGTTCTGTGTTGTGGTGTCAACTAATTGCTCATCTGCCTTCACTGCACATCTTCATAGATTTGGAAAACTATCAGAAATAAACAGCACAGCGCGGAAGCGCCAATTATCACTTAGCAACGGCTATGGAGGAGAAAATGGCAATCTCGGGCAACCCTCGACAGTATATACTAGCCTCCCGGGTGGCGCAGTGGTCTAGGGCACTGCATCGCAGTGTTAGCTGCGCCACCAGAGTCTCTGGGTTCGCGCCCAGGCTGGGCTGGGTTCGCGCCCAGGCTGGGCTGGGTTCGCGCCCAGGCTCTGTCGCAGCTGGCCGCAACCGGGAGGTCCGTGGGGCGACGCACAATTGGCATAGCATCGTTAGGGAGGGTTTGGCCGGTAGGGATATCCTTGTCTCAGTATGTAAAAATGTAATAAAAATGTATGGAAGTCGCTCTGGATAAGAGCGTCTGCTAAATGACAAAAATGTAAATATACTATATATGACTCTGACAACTAGTGACAGGAGATAAGAGGATACAAGCAGTCATTGGCTCATCATTACCTGAGCAGGGAGGATTGGTTGGTTGCATGAGGCACATTTTGGGGCAAAGACCCTGTGGGGGAAACAGAGTAGAAGTTAAGTCTTGGTACATGCTGTATAATTCATATCAGTTTCAGCACAAACCAGGATTTAAAGAGTACTGTGGAATGAAGAAACTCTTGCATGCTGACTTCATCACGTTGGCATTATCTATGAGAGACAGATGTCCTTACGTGTGGTAGTCTTTAACACAGTAGATGTTGTTCTCCACGTCCACAGTGAAAGGCACTCCGTCCAGACCCTCTGTGCAGACCACACAGCGGAAGCAGCCAGGGTGGTAGGACTTGCCCAGTGCCTGCAGGATCTACACACACACGCACACACACAGAGATAACAGTAAGGCTAGAGATTGAGGCCTCTCAGTAGGAGTCAATCACACCAGCCCGTTGGCATTCAGATACAGAAGCAAAACTAAACTAGGAGGTATGATGCCACATGTCAAGAAGAGATACATTACTGCTGAAGAGAAATCCCAGAGAGGGACAGGCATACTGTTCTGCTGATTGTCTTGTATCCCTATCTAGCAGGCCCTCCTACAGTATTAGGTTATTTCTTACCATTTCCATGATGAGGTGACCACATACAAAGCACTTCTCTGCTGTCTGCTGAAAGCCAGAGTACTGTGGGAGATAAAAAAAGAGACTTATCACTGGGCTTGTTAATATTCTAACATGTAGCAATGGAAACTGTTACATGGTGACTGTTAACTGTGTATGGTTGAGACTTGGGAGTGCAGCATTACAAAAGAGAGGATGGCTAAATTTGACACCTTTAAGTGTTTGAGACAGGGTTGGGGTTAATTCCACAAACTAAATTCTAATTTCCTTCTCCCTGTAAATTCAATTAAATCCGTTTTAATTGTATGTCAGTCTTTGAATTCAAAGATAATTCAATTCCTCTCAATTCCAATGTTAAGTCAATTCCAATAATTCAATTCCCTGAACAATTCCACAAATATTCAATTCCATTTCAATTCAAACAGTTCAAATAGTCTAATTCCAAGTCAATTCCAATTTAATTTGAACTGATTTCAATGTAAATTCTCCACTTCTTAAGTGATTTCAAGAATTTAATTGGAATTTCAAATTCAATTGGAATTGACCCCAACCCTGGTTTGAGAACCCCTAACACTATGACCAAAATGTAAATGTAGGGAACCAGAGTACAGCCTAAATGACACCATCTATAGGGGGTGCTGCTGCTCTCTTTATATTGATGTGAAAGGAGTTGGTCCTTTTTCCTTTGTCTCCTCTCTTTGTTGAGATGTATATGAGAGACCAGTGGCATTGCTGTAACAATACTGTCCTAAACCAAACCCATCAGAGCACTCTACTAACAGGAGAGCACACATCCAGTCCTCAGCTCTCTACTATTGGTCGTCTCCTAAAGTCTGGACCAGTCACACAAACACAAGGAGATGTACTCGAACTCGAGGTAAGACATGTGTAACTTGAACATAAGATATCACATTGAAGTCAATGAGGGATTTAAATGTGAGTTATACATGTATTACCATTGTTATGTTTGTCCCATAGTGACCATCTGCAAAGCACATGACCCTGGGGTCATGACCTGATGAGAGGAGGGTAATGGTGGGACAGGGGCAGCAGGTGGAGATGGGGTGGTGAAGGGTGCATGGGGAGGGTGACTCCAGATTTCCACTTTAACCCCCCAAGACAGACCATCTGCCCCGATGACAGGGCAGAGCTGGTGGTCAATACTCTGAGGAAGCTAGGGACTTTATCACATCCACCATCTGATCTCTTTGGGGTCTATTCTTTACATCTACAGTATGACGAGACCCAATACCACTCTTAGCACTCATCCTCTCCTCTTGAAAGTCTGTTTTAGGGGCCAATGGGCAATGTCTATGTGTAATGCAGTGAATGCAGTGTAAGTAAATGGCAACCTAACAACCTAATTCAGTAGTAATAAGGTCTGTATCTTTTTGGAAGACAAAAACGACTCTATAAAACACCTGGTTCCCATTGATTATAGATTGACGGACGTCTATAAGAGATCAATACAATGTGTCCAACCTGGGCAGATGGATACATCATACAGGAGGCAGTCTGAGGCCTGCAGCTGCCCACAGCCACTAGCCTCCCTCTATAATTCTAAGTGCTGGGGAGTAATTGGATGAGAGCAGTGGGGTAATTGTGCTCCTTGGGGACATTTGGGGGAAATTAGTGGGAATTGGAGGGGTTGTGCTTAACTTTAATTGTAGCAGTGAAACATCTGTTTCCTCTGGAGGGTTTTAGAATGTGCAACCGCTCCTCTCCCAAGTCTGTCATCGAGGGGTGAGTGTGTATGAAGGACATGGAGAACTCAACCTCTGAACATCTGCATAATGAACATAACATAAACATAAATGCATGTGCATTAGGACGCACGCAGGGACAACATATGTTGTAACTCACCAGGAAGTCCTCTTCACAGTAGACCTTGCCGTGGACGTTGTAGAAAGCTTTCCCTCTCAGCCTCCTCCCTGAAGAAGAGAAGTAAGTGTGTGAGCTGGGATATAGAAGTGTTCCTGTATCAGACTCTGTCAAAGTGAAAACTGTAAAAGTGTAGCTACGTATGTGATTTTACCCAACCCGTAGGCTATAAGAAAGTTCAAACATCAAGGAAATAGTGATTCCAGCCTTTTGAACAATGCTGAAATGCTCCAGGGGTTCTCCTGATGATATTTGAAATACATTATCCAAAACGGCATTGTTGAGAATAAACAGAAATGGGAGTTGACTTTCTGCCTCCTACTCCCCTGACTCCTCTCTGTTCCATTAAAGCCACAACAATAACAGATGTTAACAGGAAACACCAGTGACCAAAGCAGATGATAGTAACATAATGTAGGTTTACTCGTTTGAGGTCCACACTACTGTTTCAATACTCTGGTCATCCATTGATCCCCACGGGACTCCTTCTACTTAGAACCAGCAAACAATCAATACAGCCCCATCATCCAGACCAGGCCTAAACTGCTTTACGAACTCCCCCTCCTCCTCCTCACCCCTACCCCTGCCATTGTGTACAGCTCACACACACTCACACGCACCACCACAGCCCAAATATAGGAGCCTGAGCAAAGGATTTCCCCATGTCTGGTACTAACAGGCAGTCCCTCCCCAAAGTCACCATTTTGGGGCTCCATGAGCACAGTAGCACTAAATTCCACAGGATAAAAGGGAATTCCACCTAAAAGGAAAGATCTCCTCAATGCTCACTCCCACTGGCCCTGGCCTTTGCGCCCCCTGCGATGCTTCTCTTAATGCATGCCCATTCAAATACACTAAATGGCAGCAGCAGTCTTCTCTTTCTGGCAATGCAGTGACTTCAACCCAGCCCAGCCTGGCAGACAGAACGCATAGAGCTCATAAATCTGCAGGATTAGTCAGATTTAATTGCCGTCCTGAGCTGCCATTGATTTTATGGGTGTCCTGGCTTGGGAAAGACATGTCCCCCTTTTTACACCCAAATGAATGCAATCACTGTATTTCACACACAGTGTCACATTGCTGGGAGATAGCAATACATTAACACCCACATAAATGGCTATAGCAGCCGAAGAATGCTGTTCACACAATAGGTGAGACTTAAGACTGAAAGCGAGGAACTATTAGCATTTAGAGTTGGAGGCTGGATGAGAGAGAAAAAACATATTTCATGTTGACTACAAAGGAGGAGCTCTTTTAATTCAGAGTGACTAAACTTATAAAAACCATTACATTCAAATCAACAACACACCAGTGAGCCGGAGCTGGGGCATGTTGCTGTGTGTCTGTCTGGTGACCTTTGCTCTGGCGAGTGCATCTGGAAGGTGAAACACAAAGCCCTCGGCGCTCGCTGACTGTGGTGCTCTGCTAAGGGAGCGGGCTGCCTGAGCAAACGGGGACATTCTTTCTGCCTGAGGTCACTAGTTGGTCCCATTCAACCCCCCCCCCCCCCCCCCTCCCTCATAGAGAGGGGGAGGGCTCCCTGCCTCCCTCTCTCTCCCTCTAGCCTTTGTCACAGGAGAGGAAAGTGCTGGGCTGGCTGCAGTGGGCTGGGGCTCAGGGCTCCTCTCCTCTTCTCCTCAGCTCACAGCCCCTGAGCACGGTGGGACATGTGACATTTTCCATGGAGTTCAGGACCAAATGGCTCCCTGATTGGGATTTCACACTCAAGATACTGTACTTAGTTTTTACAGCTCCAACATTGGTTTCCCATGACTCAGTGCTGTGTTTCACAGACATGCACATAAAGGGCCATGCATCTTGAAATAATGGGAGCGATTCTCTCAGCTAGATATTTAACCCATCAGAAATCATTTTAGAGCACTACAACAAACTGCAGTGAACTGGTCAAATAAAATAATTATCTGAGGAAAAATAAAATCCTTAGTGAGTCATACTGCAGCAATCAAAGTTTTGTGATCATGTGGTCAGTGTGGTAGATGGATGGATGCCTGGTTGCGGTAGCCTGGTGGCGGTACTGTAGCACTGCTGACTGCTACTCCTGGTGCCAACCAGCCCGGCATCTGGACATGTCATTGGACCTGTGTCATTTATAAAATCCCTATGCTACTATGTTGACTTTTAATGACCTGACTGTTGGCCATAGGCAACTCTTTTTTTAAACTATAGTTGCTAAGCCAAGACATGAGATCACAATAAATACTGAATGAATATCTCCTTATGTAAATAATCTGAATAATGCCCTAGATTACCATCTTTTAAATGTTCAGTATCCCCATATTCTTCCTGTAGGGGGGAAACATCAAGCATGTTGCACCCTCTCAGTTTCTACCCCACCCACCCTCCCCTCTCCTTTCCTCCCACTCTCTCCTCTCAGAACAAGTGGGCCTTTATCACCTGCAGGCAGGCAGTGGGGATCTGAGGGGGAGGAGGCAGAGAGGGAGAGGCGGAGGGAGGACCTGCCCAGTGCCGTGGTAAGTAAAAGAAGGATGCTGGAGGTAGTGACTCACTCAGATTGCTTGGGACTTCAGACAGGAATGTTTCGATCCCGGCAACGTGAGCATGTGCTGACCTGCTGCTGCTTCCAAATAGTTTTTAAGTAAGTCTCTCTTTAAAGAGAACAGCCAAGTTAAGACACCAACAGAGCCACAAGCACATCTCTCAAATAGAAAACCCAGAAGCTACAGAATCTCCCAGTCTCTCTAATATCATTAACCTTTCTAGGACACAAGTTCCGCTAGCGGAACCCCTCGACAACATTCCACTGAAAAGGCAGCGCGGGAAATAAAAAAATATTTTTTAGAGATATGTAACTTTCACAAATTAACAAGTCCAATACAGCAAATGAAAGATAAACATCTTGTTAATCTACCCATCGTGTCCGATTTAAAAAATGCTTTACAGCGAAAAAAAAACATATGATTATGTTAGACCACCACCAAGTCCAAAAAACACAGCCATTTTCCCAGCCAAAGATAGGAGTCACAAAAAGCAGAAATAGAGATATAATTAATCACTAACCTTTGATGATCTTCATCAGATGACACTCATAGGACATCATGTTACACAATACATTTATGTTTTGTTCGATAATGTGCATATTTATATCCAAAAATCTCAGTTTACATTGGTGCCATGTTCAGAAATGCCTCCAAAATAGCCGGAGAAATTGCAGAGAGCCACATCAAATAACAGAAATACTCATCATAAACTTTGATGAAAGATACATGTTTTACATATAATTAAAGATACACTTGTTCTTAATGCAACCGCTGTGTCAGATTTCAAAAAAACTTTACGGAAAAAGCACAATTGTAACGGTCGTAGGGATTGGACCAAAGCGCAGCGTGATAGTTTGACATAATGATGTTTATTAAAGTAAAGACGAAAACCGAAAACACTTCAACAAACTACAAAATAACAAACGAACGTAGACAGACCTGAACTATGAGAACTTACATATAGCACGAAGAACGCACGAACAGGTACAGCCTACAACAAACGAACGAACAAACCGAAACAGTCCCGTGTGGTGCAACATACACAGACACGGAAGACAACCACCCACAAACAAACAGTGTGAACAGCCTACCTTTATATGGTTCTCAATCAGAGGAAACGTCAAACACCTGTCCCTGATTGAGAACCATATAAGGCTAATTACAAACGACCTAAACATAGAAACACATAACATAGAATGCCCACCCCAACTCACGCCCTGACCAACTAAACACATACCAAAACAAGAGAAAACAGGTCAGGAACGTGACAACAATATTCAATAATCTGAGACGGCGCTCAGATAGAAACAACATTTCTCCGCCATGTTGGAGTCAACAGAAATACGAAATTACATTATAAATGTTCCCTTACCTTTGATGATCTTCATCAGAATGCACTCCCAGGAATCCTAGTTCCACAATAAATTGTTGTTTTGTTCGATAATGTCCATTATCTATATCCAAGTAGCTACTTTTGTAAGCACGTTTAGTACACATATCCAAACGCTCGTGCAGGTCCAGGCGAACTTCGGACGAAAACTTCAAAACGTTATATTACAGGTCGAATAAACTTGTCAAACTAAGTATAGAATCAATCTTTAGGATGCTGTTATCATAAATATTCAATAACGTTCCAACCGGAGAATTCCTTTGTGTCTATAGAAGTAATGGAACGCAAGTCGATATCATGTGGAATGCACGTGTCCAGGACCTGGCTCTCTGCCAGACCACTGACTCAAACAGCTCCCATCCGGCTCAACATCACAGTAGAAGCTTCATTCAACATTCTACAGACTGTTGACATCTAGTGGAAGCCGTAGGAAGTGCAAACAGATACATATCCCACTGGGATTTCTATAGGCGATGAGTTGAAAATCGACTAGCCTCAGAATTCCCACTCCCTGTTTGGATTTTTTCTCAGGTTTTTGCCTGCCATATGAGTTCTGTTATACTCACAGACATCATTCAAATAGTTTTAGTAACTTCAGAGTGTTTTCTATCCAATAGTAATAATAATATGCATATATTAGCATCTGGGACAGAGTAGGAGGCAGTTCACTCTGGGCACGCTATTCATCCAAAGTGAAAAAACCATGACCCACTCAGTCTCTCAGAAACTCCCCCACAACTAAATCACAGTGAAAGTCATGATCAAGTAGTCGAACCATCGCCAAAGGCAGCATGGGTTACACTACCAAGTTTTTGTACATAATTTAAAACCTTGGCCAGATCCCACAATTTACACTCAGATGAGGGAGTAGCATAGTAATAGAATGACTAGATTGTATTTGTATGGGGAGTAGCCAGGCTAACTCTACTTAGTGCAGCCATCTACCATACCCCAGCCAGATCCCCATAGCAGACAGCACAACATTGAGATGTGTGCCCTGTGCCAGCCAGCCAGTCAGGTGCAGCTGGTGAATGACTGAGGAAACCACAATGCATCATAAACAGGTTTCAGAAATACAAGGCCCGTGGCTGTTTTCTCCTGGCTGGTGTGAGAGGCACTAGCAGGATGTGTTACAGTAACACAGATGTAACTAGTTAATCACTAGCGTGCCCCATTATAGGCATGGATACATGTGAGCTAGCAGACAAAAGGCATGTGGAAGGAGGAAGTGGGTGGTGATCCAGTCAGGAGCTGGGCGTCAACACCAGTACAGGAAATAAACAGGAGACTGGTCACAGAGGTATGTCTTATGACTGTATAGTTGAGACGAGTAAATAATGAGGAGTGTGTGTGGGTATGTTTGGGCGGGTGGGGGGTGTTTGTGTGTGTGCGTGCGTGATGTGTGAGCGTATAATTACTCGCGCACACATTTTTCTGTGTGTGTGTGTGTGTTTATCAGTGTGTGTGTGTTTATGTGTGTGCTGTTTGCTCAGAGCCCATGCCAGGCCGGCCCCCTCTGATAAGCAGGCCTGGTACACTTTGTGACTGTCTGATTGAGGTCCTCATGGGAAGGCCGGCTGAAGTGGAGGGGGGTAGTTTGCATTCCTGGCCATTTCATGAAAAAAGGGTGCAACCATAGGAGCAAGCCAAGAGGAGGCCTCAATTATGCATGGTTAAACAAAGCCCAAGGCTACCAGCCAGCAATGTCTCAGAGAACTGAACTCTCTCTGCTATGGAGCTCCTGACTCTTACAGAATAACATTTGTGGCATTTTAGTCAAAAAGTAAAAGAAAAACAGTTTGTCAACAAATAAGTTGATACATCATTAGGTGTGTCTTAAGATCTACAGGCACTTTAAAACTAAACTTCTAAGATGTGTTGAAAACACTCTTAAAAAAGCAAACATTCCCATTTATAAGCGACCCAATAATACATCGCAGAGTTTACGTTAGGAATAAACCATCGCAAGAGTCAAGATGGGCCTGTTATCATCTATATACAGAGACCACTAGAATAGGAAGGGGAAGACCTGCCTCACTTCTGGATAGATTTCACCAAACTAATTTAAATTCTGAATAACAGAGAAGTGTAGATTCTCTTTTTCTGTACTGTGTAAACCACTATAGATGGGCAATAATGTCTGACCAATGGAAACAGACTACAGTATATCTCTCTGGTCTGACTCAAGTACACTTTTCAAAGCAGGTCAAAAGGAATCTGTAGAGAAACCTCAGGATTAGAGACACTGCCCCTCATTCTTCAACCACACAATACATCTGAAAGTATATGTATTCAATTACATGTCAATTATATGCATTTCTTCCAAAGCCAAGGGATCAGCATCCATGTACATCAGTGCATGAATGAAAGCAACCTTGCTCCAAACTCTCTCCGACTTCACCCTCGTCTCCACTTGAAACTAGAGAGGACAATTGGAGTCAGGTGACAGGGCAGCACTACACACACAAATACACACACGCGCACGCACACGCACGTATACACACAATATGCATAAACAATTTTTTTTCAGGTTGACTGCAGATTCAACATCCGTCTCTACAACCCACTCGTTCCAATATATCATCCGTGTTCCTGTCAAATAGAGATCAGAGCATTCTGCTGATAACTCCCAAAGACACTCTGGCAACCAACATCAATATTGTGCTAAGAAATTAAAATACAGGACATCTGTGATGCCAGCCAATGATGCAGGTGCTGAGTAGGAGTAGTGGACAAAGGCTATATACACCTACCACAGGAGCAACAGGTGAAGCAGTTGGTATGGTACAGATTCCCCATGGCCTGACAGGCTTGGCTGGCTCCATACACACCCTTCCCACACTTGATACATATACCTGGAGGAGGGAAGAGACACAGGTTAACATCTGTAGACATAATCATCATTATTTTACATTGACATTTTAGTCATTAGGCAGAGCAACTTACAGGCTGACCACACCGCTCGCGTATGTGAGCGTTGCAAAATAAATGTTAAAATCTATGTTATTCAATTATTGCACCCAAACTGCTTGCACGCGCCAACGAGCGTCTGCGTTGCCAAGGGATAAAATAGAAATCAGTTATATTTCTGACACAGATCACGCTGAAAGTCCTGCCTCTCCCATCTCCTCATTGGTTTATAGAAGCAGGTACCCACGTGCCATCTCCTCATTGGTTATACCCACATGGGTGACAAAGACGAACGAGGTCAGTGGCAGTAATGCACCTAATTTATGAAAGTTGCCAATCGCAATATAAAGTCAAGAGAAGAACATGAAGGAAGGAAGATAGATGACTAGAAACGATTCAGTTGACCGTTTTATGTGTGGATTAATTGTCGGAGTAAAGGATCTTGTGCATTTCAGGTAAAATAACAACTCAATGTTTATATCATTTTACATTTACATTTTAGTCATTTAGCAGACGCTCTTATCCAGAGCGACTTACAGTAGAGTGCATACATTTTTTTTACATACTGAGACAAGGATATCCCTACCGGCCAAACCCTCCCTAACCCGGACGACGCTATGCCAATTGTGCGTCGCCCCACGGACCTCCCGGTTGCGGCCGGCTGCGACAGAGCCTGGGCGCGAACCCAGCCCAGCCTGGGCGCGAACCCAGAGACTCTAGACCACTGCGCCACCCGGGAGGCTATATATATCCCAGGACAAATTAGCTAGCAACAGCAAGCTAGCTAAATAGGACAAATTAGCTAGCAAGTGCAAGCTAACTAGCTACATTGACATAAATGTTTAATGCTTTTCGACCTGTCCCCAAATTAATATAATTGGTTCAGAGTTTGTTTTGATATTTTAACCTGCGTGTCGTGATTGCGTTTGGTGTGGGCGGACAAAATACATTTATGCACGATGGAGCACGCGCGCAGCCGGTTTGGGTTCCGTGTTACAGGAAAAATTAGGGTTAAGTGCCTTGCTCAAGGACACATTGACAGATGTTTCACCTAATCGGCACGGGGATTCGAACCAGCAACTTTTCGGTTACTGGCCCAACATTCTTAACCGCTAGGCTACCTGCCAACCATTATCATCAACATATTAAATCTGAATCCTACTTAAGCTTTCATACAGCAGTAAAGTACACGTCATTGTAACTGCTTTAGCTAGTAACTTCCATGTTCCATCAATGATCTATAAAGGGTGTATATACAGTACTTGGACCAAACTAATGCGTCTCTGTGAGGTTCATTGATCTATGTTGTATCTAAATTAAAAATACATTAACCAGAGGTGTTAGGGGTTGGCAGGAAGCATTCTCTTAATGTGGCACAATAACAAAAGTGATTCAGCAAAAGTTAGTGGGCTATGTCCCAATGGACGACCACTGACCTGGAAACACTAGACAATTTAGAGGAAAAAAAGGTGATTTACCCACAGGTATGGACTACAAACTTTCATCTATGTGGTTCTTTTTAGGTTGATGGTAAACCCTTATTAAGGAAGGAGAGAAGGAAGGCACCCAGCCGGTGACAACTATTTGGACATAGCATTGGACTAATGATTCCCCTGCTTTCCTCTCACGCACAAGATGGCCTCCGCCGGGGTCACATTCCACAGCGAGTGCAGGGTCAAAGCCTGGGTAGGGTGAGTCCAGGGTCACTACGCCTACAGGACACAACATCCCTACAGGGGGCTGACCCCCCCAACTTCCTCCCATGATGACAGTAATGAAGAAAGAGTGTCATCATCTAGTCCTCTCTCTAACAATTTATTCTGACAGTATTTCAAGGCAATGATACTTTCTAGAGCCAGGCCAATTTAAAATATGTGCTGGACTTATACTGCTATAGATGCAGGATGTCTCTTTGACAGGTCTTAACCCCTTAGATTCATAATTGGCCTATATAGATAGGGCTAATATGGAAAGCATATGCGCAACCATGGTAGCAATTAAAAGGGAACATTTAGGAGATTATGGGGAAATTATTAGACTAAAGATGAGGACACGACAGCTCACCTGACAAGACTGAATCCAAACATCACACTGTTGACACTGTAAATTACACGAGTTTCATCAGGGGCGTAACTTTCACTGGGGACAGGTGGGACATGTCCCCCCCACATTCTAAAATTGCATTTCCACCCCAGTTTTATTATTGGAATGTGATATAAAACGAGGCAACTGTGTGACGTTAGCTAATGTTTCATCCCCTCTCGACTGAGGTGAATGAAAAAGCTATGCTAGTGAGTAGCTACCACAGCCAGGTCTGCTCTAGCCTCTAGTTATCTGTCAGATAATGATATGAGGTGGCTATTATTACTATCTAACAGCAGTTGTATGTATAGAAATGTTTTGTAGCCTTTGTTTTGTCATGTTTAAAAATTCACTTGGCAAGCTTTTGCCAGTTTATGTACCGTCAGAGAGAGCTGGCCAAAAGTTGAATTACATTTGCTATTATTTTGCCTCAATCAAACTAGACCTCAATCAAACGATGAAACCATCGGCCAAGCAATTGAAGTTGTATTAGTTGTATTAGTCAGTTGTCAATGTAACATTATCTGTAAGTTTCTCAAGCTAATTCTCGATTTTTCACACTGACACAGTAATAAACAGCCCTAAAGTTACAGGCTTCACTGTCATGTTGCACAGTAGAGGTCTGCGTGGGAACGATTTTTATCATCCCGCTCCTGCCCGCACCCGCTGGCTTTCTGTCCGACTCCAACCCGCTACAGCAAGAACTGGTCCCAAACCCTACCGCAGTCCGCAATGTTATTTTAGGCATATGTGACACAGATCACTTGCCAGGCATGGTCCCAGCAATTTTGCACCCTATAGGCTATATCAGACTGAGGAATATGGGTGATAAATATGTAGGCCTATTCTAGGCAATGTAGCAAACTATAGCCTAGTCATAGACCTATTTAGGAAGTACATTTCCTTGGAAAGATAACTGCTCCGTGCTTCTCCGCTCATGTACACATAGGCTATAGCCTACTCTATTTAATTGAAACCACACAGGCACCTGATCTCACTGGTATGGCTACTGAACTGGAAGCAGCAAGAATGATGACAGTCACACTTGCTACGTTTTGCATAGTCCTATTGGATATAGCCTACCTTTAAGGAGGACGATTTGCAGGCAGAGACAAATAAATGAGTAATCCTTTTCAATGATGATTACATTTTTTGATTATCAATATTTATTTACATATTTAAGTTTTAAAGACCGTATCAAAAAAAATAAAAAATAAATCCCAAAGTCGTCTGTCTGAACACCTGCTCCCGCCTGTGAATGACAAAGTTTCATCTTGAATTGATGGGTAGACCTCCAGTAGCTATAGGACAGCAGCTTAAAGCTACAGTCTGGGATCTGGGAATAATGGTCATTTAAATTATTGAACCATTGATTCTATTCTTGGATGATATAATGAATAAATGTACACCAAGGGAATTCTTTCTCATGCCTCATTTTAGTAGGATTAGATGGTGACATGGGTCTCAGCAGGGTCAGGCAGCCAGGGAAAATCAGTCTGGGACAGAGGTGATGTGATTTTTTGCAGATACAACACTTTATTCTCTCTGTCCAGCAAACACTGGACAAGCCAGATTCTATTTTAAGGCAGTCTGACAAACCTCCAAAGTTGATTTCCAAACTGTATCAAGAGTTGATAGAGGCTTTTCCCGATGACACAAAACATGTATAACAAAAATGTGAGGAAGACCTGGGAGACACGATTGATGATGATGAATGGATACAGATATGTTAGAATGCCCAGTCATGTTCATATACAGTACTAGTCCAAAGTTTGGACACACCTACTCATTCAATGGTTTTTCTTTATTTTAACTTTTTTCTACATTGTAGAATAATAGTGAAGACATCAAAACTATAAAATAACACATATGGAATCATGTAGTAACCAAAAAAGTGTTAAACAAATCAAAATATATTTTATATTTGCGATTCTTTCTAGTAGTAGTTGTCTGGTGTTTCCAAACTTTTGACTGGTATATTTTTTTAAGTGATGCCCCTACCCCCCCCCCCCCCCCCCCCCCCCCCACACTACTAAAACCAAAGTTGCACCCCTGAGTTTTATAATATGTAAATGTGAAGTGCACATTTGGACTCACGTTTGCTTGGCTTGCAAAACCCATACAGAGCCTAATTGAAGAGACCCTGAGCTCTGACGTCAAGTATAGCATATTACAGTACAGCCACTGTGTTCCAATTTAGGTGCTTATCAGTGTCCAAGTCTGCCATTTTCAACCCGTATACGGGTACAAGTCTAAAGGGCTACCTGTGTTGGGGTCAATTCTGTATAGAGTTGCGAATTGTTTTTAATTCCAATTCAATTCTTGAATTTGAATTAGCCACACCCCAATTAAATGAGACTTTCATGTTTCACTTCTCTGTTGAATTGCTTTGAATTCCATTCTACTTCCTTCAAATCAAATTCTATTCAAATTCTGCTTCCTGTGGGGTGTGGCCAATTCAAATTCAATTCAAATTCATTGTTTGAATTTAATTAAATTCCCCAAATTCCGAATTGACCCCTTCCCTGCTTTTTACATCTATGACATCAGAGTGCGAATTGTACCGTGACATTCTTGGGAGCCTCGTGCATGCACATTTTTTTTTATGGGCCTAATAGTAAAGACAAAAATGCATTACATTTGAATGGGGCATGAAGACACCCAGTAATGATGTTTAAATCTGATTCTCAAACAAATCACTTCAAAAAGTAGGCTAACTGTGGCTGCGTACATTCGTCCACTCTAAAATAATTCCAGCATCCAAACAGTGCACGGTGCACGCGTCATTTCATGAAAGGGAAGAGACATTGTTAAAAACACCATAATGACATTCAGCGATTGTCATTAGGCCTACTACAGTGGTGTGTGTATTCATGGATGCCAATGGACGCCATACTTCCCTAAAAATGTGAACAATAAAAAAAGAAAAAGCATATGAAATAATGAAATGAAATAATGAAATAATAAACGATGCGTTTCGGCTATATGGCCTTCGTCATGCGGCCGAAACGCATCGGTTTTTAAAAAACTTTGTTTCTATTGAACATGCCATACTAATAAAGGCATTTTAATGAATTATATGAAGAGTGCCTTGGTCCTCCTTTCTTTTTGATAACCAATTTACCCCTTTTACCAAAGAGCACCTTCTATCTACCAAAATTTACTATTGTGTACCTTAGTAGCGCTTCCCTTCTTCCTCTTTATACTAAAGGTTTCATAATTGGTCAATTCGCAAGTGGTTGAATCTATCTCACCGGAGAAAGCATCCGAGTGATCGAAACTGTGGCCCTCTGTCTCAGTATGTGTATCATATGTATCTGATGCTGTCTGGCCAAAAAGAGTATGACAGGCGCTGTTGCACTCGCTTGGATGCTTTCTCCGGTGAGATTGATGCGTCTTGCCGTTGGCGCGCATCTTGTCAAATTATAAATATTTAATGACCCTCCCAAAGGTGAACTTTTGTTGCCTTTAGAGGAGCTCATGTCTCATTCATCCTCTGTAATTCGCACTCTGTATGACATTTTTTTAAATGAAGGACTACGGTAACCTAAGGCTATCCAAAGGTTAGGCCCACATGCTTTCCTGTCAACAAGAGTCATTCAGCTGGACCAAAGTCAAATATTGGTATTTCCTATTCCAACTTAAACTCATGACACTGTTCCTGCACTCAGAAAAGATAAGAGGAGAAATTAGGGCTATTCTCTCTGATAAGGTTAAAGAGCCAAACTACGAATCATCTTAATCACAACAGCTTGGCCAAAATAAATATCTAGAATAGCCATTGGCAAGAAAATAAAATATTACTGTCCAGATTTGATAGATCCCATATTACCTCTATATTCCCTTTAACGAAACACCCAGAAGACTGGAAAGTGTAGTTATGTAACTACCTAAAAGTGAACATGAAAAAGATGCCAGTGGTGTCAAAATGTTGTCTGTTTTGTACGTCTCAATAAACTACTGTGGGAGTTGAAGACTTTTTTATTTGTATCTGTCCAGCACCTGAACTAGTTAAGATTTACTAAAAGTGAACAAGATATCAGATTGGATTGGAGTGTTCCATGGTGTTTCTGAAGACTACGGATCTTGAACTGCAAGCACTCTGACAATGTTAACGTGCACACAGTATTCTGGATAATAGCTCATATCCTGGTTATGGTCTTATTTTTCTTAGATTTATTAATCTCTTGTTTGTTCTTCTTTAGTTATTTTCTTTTTTTCTTGGGATTATTTGTGTATCAGTATTGTACTGTTTACTGCACTGCTGGAGCTAGGAACACAAGCATTTCTCTGCACCTGCTTCAACATCTGCTCATCTGTGTACGCGACAAATAAACTTTGATTTGATTTATTCAGGATAAGCTTTACATGCACTGTTGATTTACCACCCATGAGTGTCTCTGTATCCATAAATAAACAGAATATTGCTAATTTACCCAAGGACGGTGAAAATATTTTTTTAAATGTAGAGCGGGGAAAAAAGTTTGTACACCTAATTTAGATATTTTTCTGCTTATAATTTCCGACATTAGGAAGGCTATTTGTTCATCAACTTTGTTAGTCTATAATTATATACACACAGCTTCTCTTCTGTCATTCCTTGTTGCTCTACAACACTAAATAAAGCCTTGCTCACCAGAATGTCATTCATCGATAGAATGAAACCGTTATCAATAATGTAGTTGACATTGGTAGCGTTCTCTTTCATTCCTGCTTCTCGCACGCAGCAAAGACATTTAGGGACTGAGGAGATTTTCCGTTCAAAATTAACATCAGTTTGTTGACCGGTTTTAACTTGTTAGGGCTAGGGTCCTTTTTTCTAGATTTTCGAATTCCTATCTTGGCATGTTGAACGAGTGGATTACACAAATCGATGGCGCCAACTAAACAGACCTTTTGGGATATAAAGAAGGATTTTATCTAACAAAACAACACTACATGGTATAGCTGGGACCCTTTGGATGACAAATCAGAGGAAGATTTTCAAAAAGCAAGGGAATTTATGTGAATTTATGAAACCTGTGCCGGTGGAAAAATATTTTGATGTGGGGCGCCGTCCTCAAACAATCGCATGGCATGCTTTCGCTGTAAAGCCTACTATAAATCGGACAGTGCAGTTAGATTAACAAGAATTTAAGCTTTCAACCGATATAAGACACTTGTATGCACATAAATGTTTAATATCCAGCATTTTTATAATTATTTATTTGAATTGGGCGCCCTCCAGTTTCGGGATGCTAGCGTTCACATTCACATTTTCTCAAGATGTAAGAAAAAAATCATATTTCTCTACTCCTGTTCCCAAGACAAAATTAACATTTGGTCTATCATTTTACTGCAAGAAACAATTAATTCTGCATGAGTTAATGTCATAATAGGCTACATGTGAGGCCTACAGTCAGTGTCCAGACTTCAGTTACTATTCCAACTATTACTTTTCCCATCTGAACTTCAAAGCTGATACTATGTGAAACTGAGTCTGCGCAGACCATTTAAACAACAGTAAATCGGAAAATATGTTTACATGCCACAGTATCCCGTCTAAGATCAGCATATCCCAGGCATCTTATCTGGGTTTCTTAAAACCAGGATAGGAGCTTATTTGGGTTATTGTAAACGGATATGATGTTTACATGCGTCAACTCAAAAACAGGGATATTGGTGTGCATGTAGGGCTGCAGGTAGCTTAGCGGTTAGAGCATTGGGCTAGTAGCCTTCAGCAAGGATCTTAACCGTACTACTATGTGTATGTGAAAATAAAACATATATAGCCTATTTATGTGTAAATATGGTCATTGATTATAATCTGCCTTGCCTCAGCTGACAGCAGTTAGACTCTCTTGATTACGCCAAGGCTGCTGGCCAATCTGTACTACCTCCAAACTCAAAGCCCAGCATATTACTCTAGTCTGGTCTGGTCTGCTAATGTTCCTGGTCCGCCAATCTCACTGCTAATTGTCTTTAAATACTCCCCCACTGTTCCAGAACTTCCAGGAATATTTCTGAACATGTTTTAGTTTTTTTCCATAATTGGGGCATTGGCATCGAACAATTCCATGAACAAACTGTTGGCTGCCATACAATTTAAACACATGGATCTGCACTGATAATGGCAGGTCCTGAAAATGTAATGGCACCTCTATTATACCATCTGTACCACACTTGCACCTCTTCTTATCTGCTTTGAAAAGATGGCTGTTCCTAGGAGATACAGGCTGGAGAAATGTGAAGCTAGCAATGACAAGTCTTCACAAGGTTTGCAAGGCAAAGGCTATCTGTGGTCTCTGATCTTGGAGTGTCTGAACTTTGAGTGCAAGGACCAAGTGCTCCCGGGGAGTAGAGCTGAAATGTGTTATAGTGAGGTGGGGAAGGTAGGGGGGAGTCTGCACTCCAGGGTGGTTGATTTTTGGAGGGAGTATGGACTCCCACCACTTGATGATATCTCTGCTAAGCAGGTCATTATCACAACCCCCCTACACACACAGATTATTGTGCATTCTCCAGACCAAGGTCTCCTCCAGCTATCTAAGTCCCATTCTGCTGCATTCCAGATGCATGCACTTGCCTGAAGCCTCCTCTGTCTACTACGGTATCTGACTACGAGATAGATAGCGGTGCTGAGATGTTTACAGGGAAATATGCTGACAATGAGGTGGGGTAGAGCAACATTCTTAGAGGCTTTGTTGAGCTGATATCTTCTGAATACTCATAGGAGCAACTACCCCAATACTGTCCTCTTTCTCTGCCTTTGTTTATTTTCCACTATACTTTATTTCCACTGTAGTTTAAGGCTTTGCTTATTTCCACTGTACTTCTATAGTACAGTCCTGCTGGAGCTTCAGTCAGAATTGTAAACAAAACAATGGACCATGTCCATGTGCACACCTCCAGGTACATGTCCATTTCATCTCCCAAGGTGGAAGCCTTGCCCTGAGGAAGGAAAGCTTGACAGGAAAAACTGAACAGAATAGGGAACTTGCTACAAGCTAAGGAAAAGTTCATGGCATTTTGAGCCAAGTTGACTTGAGATGATTTCCCATAAATGTTGCTGTTAAGCCTAAAAGGCCCTCAAACGGATGTGGACAGTGTTTTACATGACTGAAGGGACTAGGGAGAGGGTTAGGGAGAGAGAGGGACTGAGCAGGAAAAGTCTCATTTGTTCTTAATTTAAATCATGTCCAGTGTGATCAGGACAGGACAATACCACTGGACACACGTGGTGAAGAAAGAACATTGCCCTTCATCGTCAGTAGCACACTCAGTGACGCTGCCCATAACTCAGAGTTCCACACCTTTGGGGACCAGGGATGTAGTGCTGCCGGAGCGTGAAGGAGTGGTGCTCCCTCACTTTTTTCAATTTGAGAATATACGCAGCTGGTAAAACTATTTCTGGATAGAATGACAAATCAAATAAGTATGTATAGCAGCCTAGAGGTAGGTAAACGGTGGTTTGTTCTCTTTCTTCTCTCTGGTGGTGAGAATGATGAAGAACTATAAGCTGTGTGTGTGCACTGTGGAAGCCCGTCGGAGGATGGACCACTTTGGCCCAATGAAAACGTTGAAAAACAAAATGTCCCTGTGTGTGTCTGCCTTGATGTTCATAAAACTCCACGGACCCCTCTGCGCAGTGGAACCCAGAACGAAATGTGACCACTTGGTTAGAGCAACATCGTTCTGCCGAGGACACACAAACCAGAGTGGCCACCGCAAAGCCTGAGAGCCTGACCTTCTCTGGAAGTTGCAGTAGCCCTGCTTGGGATATTTAGCCTACATTGGCTATTAGTTGAGACGCAGGGCCTGTTCTAGCTTGGTATGTTAGGATGGGAAATTGGAACTGTGAATTGGGTCAAGTTTGAGGTAATAATACATTTAGGTTATAGTTTATTGTGATGCATGAATACATCACACTAAAAGCTTGATTTTATGGTGGTTTAAAAAAAACATTTCTTGCAATTCTACATGGTAATGATTTATGTTCACTACTTGGTCAATTGTTTTGATAATATCTATGCAAATAAATTACATTAATTGATAGTTCACCTCTCTGTTTTCTTTTATTCTGTAATAGGGTATATTGTATTGTGTTCAAGCAAATCAACGTTTATTTATAATAGAGCATGTAAGCTACACAATACAATGAAATGCCTACTCGCAATAAAGCTCTCCTCGCAAGCAGTGCAATGATATTAAGCTAAGTATTTGTTTTACATTAGGCTATAACCAAATAGCAATACCACGTAGTTGTTTGTTCCTGAACTGGCCAAATGGCAGAGCTATCCTTCAGCACCACAAGTTGGTTTAACTACTTTAAGATCATTGTGCGATCCTGGCGTTGTCCTTTCAACACTACGAAGGGAGCTCCAATTGCTTAAAATTAAATCACATCAAGATCTGTTGCCTACACCAAATAGTCATCACTTATTACTATCATTACAAATAGAAGACTATCACTTCACACAACAAGTTTTAAAAAAAGCCAACTCAAAAGCGTGGGCCACTAGGCAGGATATACCCTTTGATTGAAACAAAATACAAGGCTAATAGTTTGTTAACACAATCTACTCTAATTCACTCATAAAACAGTAGGCTAATAGTTTGTTAACACAATCTACTCTAATTCACTCATAAAACAGTAGGCTAATATTTTGTCATCACAATCTACTCTAATTCACTCATAAAACAGTAGGCTAATATTTTGTCATCACAATCTACTCTAATTTGCTCATAAAACAGTAGGCTAATATTTTGTCATCACAATCTACTCTAATTCACTCATAAAACAGTAGGCTAATATTTTGTCATCACAATCTACTCTAATTGGCTCATAAAACAGTAGGCTAATATTTTGTCATCACAATCTACTCTAATTTGCTCATAAAACAGTAGGCTAATATTTTGCCATCACAATCTACTCTAATTTGCTCATAAAACAGTAGGCTAATAGTTTGTCATCACAATTTACTCTAATTGGCTCATAAAACAGTCGGCTAATTCAAGAAGCTGTAATTGCATATTCCCATGAAACTGATTGAGATCAAACAAATGATTGGCATGGAGATGCAGTTTGGACGTTTCAGCTGTAAAATGTGAAGAAGAATAATTCACGATGGACAGTGATGATGGCCTATTTGAAAGTAGATTGTGATAACAAACTATTCGCCTACTGTTTTATGAGCAAATTAGAGTAGATTGTGTTAACAAACTATTCGCCTACTGTTTTATGAGCAAATTAGAGTACATTGTGTTAACAAAATATTAGCCTACTGTTTTATGAGTGAATTAGAGTAGATTGTGTTAACAAAATATTAGCCTACTGTTTTATGAGTGAATTAGAGTAGATTGTGTTAACAAACTATGCCTAACTTGGTGTTTGAGGGTATTAAAAATAGAACATTTTCTTTGGACAATATGGTTAGGCAAAGGCAGATGTTGCAATTGGAGAATGCATTTTATGCATATTCTATAATGATAGGCCATTAAATTGGCTACATCTGTCGGTACAAACTTTGATTGAGTAAATAATGTAATTTACATCATTTTTTTGCACTCCCTCACCTAAAGAAATAGCAGTAGACCACTGTTGGGGACATATGAAATACACTATTAGGCTACATAAGCAAGAATGGAACTAATAAGAAATAGTAACATTCAATTTGTTTGTGTACTTGAAATCATTATTTTGATGTACAGCTGCCTGCAATGTTTGTCCAAAACCTAGATGTTTGAGAAATGGCATAAAACTGGAAATGAGGCAGAAACTCTGTCTGAAAATCTCTCACAATATTAAAGCGATTATGCTGTGTTCTGTTGTTGTTCAGGCAGGCCAGGGACAGTGTGTTCTCTCTACTCATGGTCTATTGTTGGAAGGGTAACGGCAGCACTCTAAACACTTCCCATATTCATGATAGGGAGCTAAAATACTCATACTTCACTAATGAGAGTGAATTTGTGATTAAGCTAATGCATCATGAACATGTATCATTAATGTGAGCTATGTTCACGTTTCAACTGACACAAGAGTTACGAATGACCCTAAAACATTTGGCTGCCTATGTGTTTTGTGTATTCATAAGTGTATTTGTCAAAAGAGCAACTGTATCTGCTCCATTTAGCTCTAAGCCACACATTGTAGCACAGACTGCCCTCCAGAGCGGCTGCAGTGAGAGTTGGGAGTTGGGGTGACTGACACCACCACCAACACAATAAAAGTTGACCAAACCCTTTCTGAGTCAACCATGTAACATTACTATACCGTCATTATTATTCTGAGCAGGTGATCAGACTTGACCCCCGACCGCCATGTCTGGCCCGCGAGCCAAGATCGTGTGCCAAGTGTCTGGTGCTGCCCGACTCCCCACTGGCTGGTTAATGAAGGGCTTCGCGGGGGGGGGTCTGGGCGGGGGCGAGCAGGGGGCTGGCCGGCTCTGCTCTGGAGGCCTCAATGCTGGTCTGTCCCGGGCCAGCTGTTGATTCACAGCTCCTTCGCCACCACAACAAACAGAGGCCACACAGGGGCCTGCAGCGAGGCAGAGCACAGAGCAGAGCAACGCAGTGTGACAGCACAGACCTCAAAGCCTGGGCGATCAATTTCTCCACCGTCGCCACGGAAACAGAGCTGTGTGTGTGTGTGTGTCTCTCTCTCTCGGCCCAGCGTACTGTGAGGAGCTTCTGTCTGCTACATTCTACAGCTCTCACCTGCTCCTCTGTGACAAATGAACAGCCGTCTCAGCGTCACTCTGAGCCAGCCAGCGCACTGGAGGAAAACAAAATCAAACCACTGTTCTGTTCTCAGACCGCAGCCATTTGTCCATCAGCACATTCAAAAGGTGGATAGATTCTCCCTTCTTTTCCTGTGGGAGGAGAGAGTTTACCCCTTCAAAAACAATGTTTTCAAGTCTCAGAGAGGGAATATGTTGCAAAACAGTTACAGCTCAGAGCACTCATGGAGAAAAAAAATGCATCTTGAGGAAAGCACAGAGAGAAATGGCAGAGAGTCTTCCAGAGAATGGCAGAGAGTCTTCCAGAGAATGGCAGAGTCTTCCGGAGAATGGCAGAGAGTCTTCTGGAGAATGGCAGAGAGTCTTCTGGAGAATGGCAGAGAGTCTTCCAGAGAATGGCAGAGAGTCTTCCAGAGAATGGCAGAGAGTCTTCCGGAGAATGGCAGAGAGTCTTCCAGAGAATGGCAGAGAGTCTTCTGGAGAATGGCAGAGAGTCTTCTGGAGAATGGCAGAGAGTCTTCCGGAGAATGGCAGAGAGTCTTCTGGAGAATGGCAGAGAGTCTTCCGGAGAATGGCAGAGAGTCTTCTGGAGAATGGCAGAGAGTCTTCCGGAGAATGGCAGAGAGTCTTCTGGAGAATGGCAGAGAGTCTTCCGGAGAATGGCAGAGAGTCTTCTGGAGAATGGCAGAGAGTCTTCCGGAGAATGCCCGCTGCATTGGCCGTATGGCTGGGCGTTTTCACCAAGCAGCAAGACCACTGAATCACTGAAGGGTATCTACTCGCTCCCTGGGACAGAACAGAAGGTTCCATTCAGCCCTACTCAGCGCTGTGTAAACGTTAGCTCTGCCAAAACAGAAATGTGTATTTCCCTGCAAAAGCCACTCTTATCTGCCACAGAGGGAGTCGTTGTTGGCATTATAGAATACATGTTAGTTGTTAAGGTTGCAACCAGCCACTAGATGAGATGACAACAAAGCTCAGTGAAGCTAGGCTGAAGTCGTGTTCAACACACCCTTTTAACTACAACATGACGATTAAACAGACAAACTTTACAAGCTCCACAACTACACTGGAATTGTAAACAATGGAATTACTTAGCACTACAAAATATCTGCTTTGTAGTAACAATTAATAACAACTGACTTGTTACACATAAGAAAATCCCTCAGTTATGTCAATAGGTAATGTAGTTAGGCTGTTATTACTATGTTCTTACACTATTGTTATTACACTTGCTGTGCAAGGTACGAAGATGGCGATCAGGACTGTGATTTTATAATGAAAAGGATCCCCAGTAGCTCTCTGGACAACATTCCCCCACCCCTCCACCTCACCTCACAAAACACCCAAGGACTTGAGGCAAAGGGCTACCTCAGGCGTGACCAGCCAGTTCTGATTGATCAGTGGCAGGGCTGCTGTGGCCAGGCCACAACACTGTTTGACCAATCAGCTGGCTCCATGGACAAAATGGGCCTGATCACTCAGTTAATGCTCCAGTTAGGATAACGCCGCCTCAGCCTCCCACGATACCAAACACTATCAAACACACCAAATATTATGACAACACTAAATGTATTGTGAAGATAATATTCTTAAACTTGAAAAATGTATGTTAGTTTTTGCACTGCGCTCATTAAAACCCATGCTTCAAATAAACTCAAATTATCCTCAGTGTAAACACATTATCACAGGGAAAATATTTATTAGGTAAATCAACTAGAACAGGTGATGAGATGTTTTTGTCTAGCAATAAAATGAGAGGTGTTATGATTGAAAATGTTTCCAAATCTCCATGGCCTGACCTGTGTTGTGCCAATGAACATGTGCTCAGCTATAATGAGGTTAGTGACCCAGCTGAAGATGAAGTAACCCAGTGAAGCCCATCAATTTACTTATCTTCCACACATGTATGGACCACAGGGCACCAGAGTTCAAGTTCATAACCATGAGGTTTATTATCAGACCACCAAACACATGGAACGTGGAGGATGTAGTCTGGCCCTTTTACATTTTTACATGACTAATTCATTTGACTTTGTGTAAGAATAGCCTAATTCTTATTGAGACATGTTTAGGGAGCTGTCATATGTTTACAAGTAGTCTAAAAAAAGATATGCCAAGATCAATCACAATATTGTTTCATTTCATTTTTTGTTTTTCTACTTTAAAGCTTTATTCTCACTTCATTGCACTCTCATAGTGTTCCTTATAATAAACAGTGTTCATAGGAGGAGTTACACTTACCAAAGTATTCTTTTTTCATGTGCATTTCTAACTCCTTCTCCAGCTCCAAGGTGAGTGCTTCCAGACTCCTTTCTGCTTGGCTTGGGCCACTTTCCCGGCATGGGGTCACCTGGTAAGGTAGTTTAAACCTCTGCCCTGAGGCTGGAGTTTTCGTATGGAGCCCATAAGAAGATGATGGTGATCCAGCGGTCACCTCTGTATTCATCCCTGCCTGGGTTGACTGTTGTGGTGCATGCTGTGGCAGGGCCTCTGGCATCCCAGAGAGCGCTTGGAGATGGATACGACTATGAACACCGTTGGTATCGCCACAATCTTGTATTAGTATGTCCTCCTGCAAACCAGTCCCCAGCATTGAGGACCTGGGTGAAGGCAGTTGGAGATCAGGGTAGGTGCTCATAGATCCCCTGGAGCTCCGGGAACTTCTGGAACTGTGACTGGAGATACTGGACCGGGGACTAACGACACAATTAGCTATTGTCCCGGGTTTTGCACACCCGTCCTGGCTGCAGATGCTTGACCGGGGACTGGCCACCGGCATGCCATGCAAAACTGCACCCTCCAGATCATGGTTCCCAACAGGCATGTAACGCGAATCTGAATAGCTAGAGCGTGGACTGGTGGTACAAGAATACTGGCTCGCTGTGCTGGACCTGGGGCTGACGTGCCTTTGGTCGTAGCCCATACTGATGCCGCTGGTGCGGTTACTGCTGGGTTTACTGCAGCAGTCATAGCTGTTCAGACTGGCCCTTGGGCTGGAATGTTTACTTGTGTCGCTGGCTGTACTTGCATAGCTAGACCGGGGGCTGAGGGCACTGCTCCCTTCACAGTGTACCAGACTGGACCTGGGACTAGTGTACTTGTCTTGCCCGGGTACCACCAGACTCGTGCGCGGGCTACTGATGCTCGACCTCGGGCTTGCATGTTTGCTTTGCTCCTGGGAGGAGAGGGAGCTTGCGAAACTGGACCGCGGGCTGGTTGCATTGTATCTGCCGTCGTGGTTGGTGGTAACACAGATACTGTTGCATCTGTTGCCAGGTGAGGGTACTGGCTTGTTCAAAACCACTCCATCGTACGCGCTACCAGTGCTGTACCTATGCCCCTGCACCTCCAATGAGTACCTCCTGTGCCGCTCGGACGCGCCGCTATAACACGGCAAAGCAATTTCGGATTTGGTGCAATAGCTGTCTTCATTAGGATAAACTGTGTCTCTTTGAGGGGTGCAATAATCCACAGGAACGGCTCTGTTGCCATACACGGGGCGCACGGGAGCCGCAGTGTACACTTTATTCCCAGACATGTAATTCTCAACGCTGTGTATCTGTTGGTGAGGCGCAGAGCTGCCATTCATTGTCTTACTTTTCTGCTCGGGTATCGTTGGAGACGAAAATTCCAAATCGGGGTTGATAACCATGTCTCTCCTTGAACTGTACATTCCATCCTTGTATGCTTCATATAAGGAAAGGTCCTCCATTAATTTACTCGCTCGGAGTCCCAAATCTTCCTCATAGTGATCCATGGTTTGCTCCCGAGGCGACGAACAAGTTCAGAGAAAAAGCGCACTAGTCCACAAACCGACTACCGAGTGAGAGATAGCAGTAATTGCATTTCACTTGGAAATCATAACAAAACGCAGGCTCAATCCAGGCATCGTCGCCTATTTGCTGAACGTCCAGTGTGCTTGGAAATCCCGGAGCAGTGCATGATCTTTTTCTTCGAAAACATAAAACCTTACAACAAAGTTTCAACGTCAGGTTACGTTTGTCAACTTCAGTTTTTGTTAAGTTGAAAGGTCTTTACAGTCAATGGCGCGCTCCGCGGAGGAATTTTCCCTTGTCAGTTTTTATCCAGTTTTCCAAAAGAGTCTCAAATGTAAATTTGAGGTTGAGAAAATATTGCAATACACCACTAACAGCCACATCTTACATATTAAAAGACACAGAGTGCGCCAAAACACGTTTTAAACACAATTTAGCGCAAGGGACTCGTTTGTGGAGAAGGAATGCGAGGAAGTGGACGGGGTGCACTCCGCCTCTCTGGAATGTGGTTAATGTTGGAGCGAAACAATGATTGCGACCAACTCAGCAAGGGGGTGCCTGAGTTTGAAAAAGAGTAGTCCCTAGAGAGTACGGCTGTATTCATCTCAGCCTTAAAAAAACTGCACAAAGGACCAGTCTCACCTGGCCCAATTTCATTTGCCGTTTTCGGTTTCGGGACAGAAACAGCTTCACTGAATTTAGAATGGATTGTTTCTAGAGCATGCTGAACACAATGTATTACAGTTTAGATGTCGAATGCAGGGAAGGCTTCTCTTCTGTCTATCAACAAAGGGCTTTTGCCACCAAGATTATGCAGATCTTATTTGTCGCATGACTCGCATCTATGATTTTAATTCTTGACAGCAAAATATTGCATTGTCTCAAAAACATTGATGTTTTATAAGATACAAAAAAGTTTATATAATGTGTGATGATTAAGCTAAGACTTGTCCCAAACGTATAATGAAGTTAGTCTATTACTTTGTGCAACTCATTAGAAACACAAATCACAGGCTGGTCAGTCATGTAATTTTATTCAATAATATTATGAGAACATTATACAACTAAAATAAAAATAAAAATATCCCTTATAGGAAATGTTATTACAAATACCAACAAATTATTGATCCCCACTAGGATCTGGTCACAAAACAACCAGAAAGGTTAGGAATTCAGCAGCAGGCCTGATAAAAGATATCACACATTGACAAAAAAATCTGTCGGCCAGGCCATCATGAAACATTTCAGTTATACAGTATAAAAAAAAACATAAAATCTTATATGTTAAACATTACAATACATTGTCCGTCATATTTCTTATTACCATCTTCAATTGAGATGTAAAAACAAAACCGATGTAAATGTTGGTTCACACTTTAAATGAAGTACAACTTATAAAGGGTTTTATATAGCATACATAAAGGCTTCATAAGCACTACATAAATGCGTCACAAATCATCTATAAGCGTATGCCATCAGGGCGGTTAGAGCGTTGAGCCAGTAACTGAAAGGTTTCTGGATCGAATCCCTGAGCAGACAAGCCCCTGAACAAAACAGTTAACCCATTGTTCCCTGGTAGGCCGTCATTGTCAATAAGAATTTGTTCTTAACTGACCTGCCTAGTTAAATAAAGGTTAAATAAAAAAATACTGATTAAATGGTATATAAACATAAGTGTGTTAAATTTGGTAATTCACCCTACAGTGGGAATTATGTCACCCTTTATGACATATGCTTATAGATGATTTTTGAAGCATTTATGTAGTGCTTATGACGTCTTTATGTATGCTTTATAAAGCCTTTATAAGTTGTACTTAATTTAAAGTGTGACCAAATTTTGTTTGTACCAACAGACATCGTCACCAAGAGATATCTCTTATACATAATCAAATTTAGAGAATCCTTATGTAAATACTGTATTTGGCTAGTGGACTATGGTCAGGTACTTCCATGGACAGGCACAAATTAAAACAAACATTCCATTCTGGCTTTAAAAACCCTGCCAAAAACAAAATGCATTGTGTCCAACAATTGTCAATATAATACAAAAGTTAGCTATACTATATCTAACTAGGTATATCTATTGTTGGAATTTACACAAAACACATTCATGGACATTTATTAAGGGAATGTGGTCTTTATTTTGAACAGGTCGAATTCTGGTTAATAATATTATTTTGTTTTATTACAAACTGCCAACATTGTAATTGATAAAAGGAGAACCAAACAATCCATCACCACTAGTATAGCACAAGTTTCAATATTTAAATGTGCCATTGAGATGTATCACTTTATTACTGCCTGCTGATTAACTGCCAACCACTGGGAGGTATGAGCGTGCCAGAGCTACTAGAGCTGCTAATAGAAGACCATCTAGTATCAGTCGCTGGAGAAGTGAACCCCTAGGTTTTCTTCATTGACCTCTACTCTTGAACCACTACACAAGCTCCTCCAGGTTATACTCCTAGGGCTCATAACCCAGCTCGGCCTTGGCCTTAGTCATGCGTCACGACGGTCTTATACACCTCTGTGCGTGTGAGCAGAGGCTGGAAGTTATAGATCGGGCCGAAGAGATGGTGAATCATCTCAGTGAGGAATGCAACAAAGTAAATGAGAGATAGTGGTAGACGTAGTTTGGGGAAAGAGTAACCCAAACCCTCCACCAGAGGTCTGAAGAACTCAAAGTTGTTGACAGGTCTTCCGTCTGAGATGAAGTATGCCTGTCAATCAGAGCGGTGCTGGTGCTCTGACGTCAGAGCCTCTGCAGCCAGTTCGTGTGCAGACACCAGGATGTCTACATGGACAAACTCCACTAAACTTCTCGGATCGCCATACACATACCTGAATATCCCCTTATCTATGCACCTAACGATCCTGGGCAGGTGCCTCTGCTTGCCAGGCTCGTGTATACTGGCTGGACGCAGAGCACAGGCCCTCAACATACCTGTCCCGTCCTTCAGCTCTGTACCACTGGCTTTCATCACGGCTATCTCAGCTACCGACTTGGTTCTGGAGTAGTGTGGAGATGGAGAGGTAGGTAGGGGAGGCTTTCGTCACCACCCTCAATGTCTTGGCCTCCTAACACTAAGTCGATGGTGCTGATGTAGACAAGCCTGGAGACTCCAGCCTCTACACAGGCCCTGAGGACATGCTCTGTGCCCTGGACATTCACCTCCTCAATCAACTGGCATGGAGCTGTGGAAAACACAGTCCATGCCAGTGACCGCCTTCTCCACCTGAGCATATTCACGAATCTCTCCCTTTAGGAACACAATGCCCTTTGGAACCTCTAGGCTGGGCGGGCTCATATCAAACAGAATGACTTCAGCTTCCTTTTTATGTAGTGAGCAGGAAAGGCTGTAAGAAATGAAGAATAGAGTGATCCTGTTTTTTACTTTTATTTCACCTTTATTTAACCAGGTAGGCTAGTTGAGAACAAGTTCTCCTTTACAACTGCGACCTGGCCAAGATAGAGCAAAGCAGTGTGACACAAACAACAACAGAGTTACACATGGAATAAACAAGCGTACAGTCAATAACACACACAAAAAAAAAAAGTCTATATACAGTGTGTGCAAATGGCATGAGGAGGTAAGGCAATAAATAGGCCATAGTAGCGAAGTAATTACAATTGAGCAAATTAACACTGGAGTGATAGATGTGCAGATGAAGATGTGCAAGTAGAAATACTGGTGTGCAAATGCTAATCTGGAATATTGGGTATAGGGAAACCTTACACATGTAATGAGGGATATTCTAGGAATGTTCAGTTCAACACTAAAAAACGAAATAGGAAAGTCATTAGCCTACTTATGAACAGTGCTTGATTTGGACTGAAATAGGTGCAGGTACTCATTCTGGGTGCCAATACTGTTTATATTTAAGTGCAGGAGCTCCACAATACTTTTAAGCTCATATTCTATAAAAGGAACAGGATCTTAAGCAGTAGAACATTTGAGGTGCCGGTACTCAGCTCCGGTGAGCTCCTGTCCAAGTTAAGCACTGCTTATGAAGCTACCATTAGTAAGTCACAAAAATATGTTGTAAGCAGGGATTCAATTGATGGGGTGATAAGGTTCTGCCACTTTAGTATGTAACACAGAATAAATAGACTACAGTGAATAACAGCATTATAATAACTGGTATGATAACTCCCCCTAGTGGGGTTTAGGAGTACCGTTAGCGAATAATTTTGCACATTCACTTGGTAATGTACAAGTTCTCTTCTGTATTGATAAGATGAAGACTATGTACAGGCAACAAATAATGTAAAATATTTATATTTTGATGGGCTTACCGGAAACCAAAGTATCCACTGCCACCGGTAATCAAAAACGTGCATATTTGCGCCTTCTCCATTTCAATGAAAAGAAAACTTGGAAGTTCAATATGCTTGAAATAACACCACACAGTACCTTCAGAGAGAGCATGAATTAAATTATTAAAGTATTGAATTTGTAAAAGAGACAGTGCCGAAATGTATAACAACCAACAACCTGCAACCTCATCACGTCTACTGTAGCCATACTTGTAAGATTGTGGCCTATTACTTGATAATGCTACATTGACGTTTGGCTACATTTGGGTCATGAACGCAACATTTGATGCAAACTAGTTTAGCTACATAAGAGTACGACAATGACAGTTGTGTAAA
This sequence comes from Salvelinus fontinalis, assembly GCF_029448725.1. Classification (NCBI taxonomy): domain Eukaryota; kingdom Metazoa; phylum Chordata; class Actinopteri; order Salmoniformes; family Salmonidae; genus Salvelinus; species Salvelinus fontinalis. The sequence continues at coordinate 77,294,552 of NC_074668.1, forward strand.
CCTGTACAGTATAAATCAGATCGCTGACATATTATACTAGTCTACAGGCTGTTATCTAGGCTATTGAACAGCAAACACTTTAATTTCAATTGAAAACTGGATTTTACCTTGCCGTTTTAACTTAGCAACCTTATCGTTTGTCCAGCATCAATGCTTGAATTAATTAATCGGTGTGACAGGCTGTTACTATTTTACAAACTTGAAGGGAACTTCTTGAAGGGAACTGCTAGCGGTTTCATGACTTGTCAGTGCATGGGCTACGCGAACTTCCTACTTTACACTTTTGACGTGGTAGGTATCTACTCCTCTATTGACAGGGTAGAAAATGTTTTTATTTTTTTATTTGACCTTTATTTAACTAGTGTTGATAAAACGTTTACTGGAGACAGGAGATCAAGTGGAGACATAGGACAAGGTGGATATTTGTATAATAAGGCCGTTTAATCACATGTAAAAATATCTTAGTAAATCGTGCAGCACGGCTCCTTCTGTCTGATTCGTATGGAATCGTCAGGAAAGAGAGTCTCTAAACAGTTGTACAGCTTTATATATGCATTGAATGAAGTAGGTTGATCTGGTAGTCTGGCCTTCTGATTGGTCGATCTGGGTCGTGGGTAGTCCTGATCAGGCCTGGTGTCAACGTTCCATTGGTTCTTGAGATAGTTCTTTGTCTTGTGCTCCAACCTTGAATATAGTGTGTGTGTGTGGAGTTGTTTTAACAGAGACTTGTCCATGGGGGAGGGGAGTTGTGTGTGTCTGTGGTTGGTGTCTAATGAGACCAGCATATGTCCAAGAGAAAAGGGGGGTGTGTGTATTTTGTATAAAAGATGGCTTATGTTGAGAAGTTGTTATTACAAGTTTCCAGTATCTATTACAATTTCTTACACTAGGCAAGTCAGTTAAGAACAAATTCTTATTCACAATGACGTCCACGCCCGGTCAAACCGTAACCCGGCGACGCTGTACCAATTGTGCACCGCCCTATGGGACTTCCAATCACGGCCAGTTGTGATACAGCCTGGAATCAAACCAGGGTCTGTAGTGACGCCTCTCTGCTGCGCCACTCGGGAGCCCATATAGCAAGGATTGTATATGTTGTCCCAGCCAGCACCAGGGACCTCATTCAGGATGTTGTCACAGGAACATCCCATTGTCACTCTTCAAAGGGGGAGACACTCTAGACCCAAACTGTTACAGACCTAGATCTATCCTACCCTGCCTTTCTAAGGTCTTCGAAAACCAAGTCAACAAACAGTTCACCGACCATTTCGAATCCCACCGTACCTTCTCCGCTATGCAATCTGGTTTCCGAGCTGGTCATGGGTGCACCTCAGCCGTGCTCAGGGTCCTAAACAATATCATAACCGCCATCGATAAAAGACAATACCGTGCAGCCGTATTCATCGACCTAGCCAAGGCTTTCGACTCTGTCAATCATCACATTCTTATTGGCAGACTCAACAGCCTTGGTTTCTCAAATGACTGCCTCGCATGGTTCATCAACTACTTCTCAGATAGAGCTCAGTGTGTCAAATTGGAGGGCCTGTTGTACGGACCTCTGGCAGTCTCTGGGGGTGCCACAGGGTTCAATTCTCGGGCCGACTCTTTTCTCTGTATACATCAATGACGTCGTTCTTGCTGCTGATTATTCTCTGTTCGACCTCTACGCAGATAACACCATTCTGTATACTTCTGGCCGTTCTTTGGACACTGTGTTAACTAACCTCCAGACAAGCTTCAATGCCATACAACTCTCCTGATTGGCCTCCAACTGCTCTTAAATACAAGAAAACTAAGTGCATGCTCTTCAACCGATTGCTGCCCGCACCCTCCCGCCCGACTACCATCACTACTCTGGGCGGTTCTGACTTAGAATATGTGGACAACTACAAATACCTAGGTGTCTGGTTAGACTGTAAACTCTCCTTCCAGACTCACATTAAGCATCTCCAATCCAAAATTAAATCTAGAATCTGCTTCCTATTTTGCAACAAAGCATCCTTCACTCATGCTGCCTAACATACCCTAGTAAAACTGACTATCCTACCGATCCTTGACTCCGGCAATGTCATTTACAAAATAGCCTCCATCACTCTACTCAGCAAATTGGATGCAGTCTATCACAATGCCATCTGTTTTGTCACCAAAGCCCCATATACTACCCACCACTGCGACCTGTATGCTCTCGTTGGCTGGCCCTCGCTTCATATTCGTCGCCAATCCCAATGGCTCCAGGTCATCTATAAGTCTTTGCTAGGTAAAGCATGCCTTATCTCAGCTCACTGGTCACCATAGCAGCACCCACCCGTAGCACGCGCTCCAGCAGTTATAGTTTACTGATCACCCCCAAAGCCAACTCCTCATCTGGCCACCTTTCCTTCCAGTTCTCTGCTGCCAATGAATGGAACGAATTGCAAAAATCACTGAAGCTGGAGACTCATATCTCCCTCTCTAACTTTAAACATCAGCTGTCAGAGCAGCTTACAGATCATTGCACCTGTACAAAGTCCATCTGTAAATAGCCCATTCAAATACCTCATCCCCATATTGTTATATTTATTTTTTGCTCCTTTACACCCCAGTATCTCTACTTGCACATTCATCTTCTGCACATCTATCACTCCAGTGATTCATTTCTAAATTGTAATTATTTCGCTACTATGGCCTATTTATTGCCTTACCTCCTTAATCTTACCTCATTTGCACACACTGTATATAGACTTTTCTATTGTGTTATTGACTGTATGTTTGTTTATTCCATGTGTAACTCTGTGTTGTTGTTTGTGTCGCACTGCTTTGCTTTATCTTGGCCAGGTCGCAGTTGTAAAGGAGAACTTGTTCTCAACTATCCTACCTGGTTAAATAAAGGTGAAATAAAAATAAAATAAATATGTCAGTGTATCTGAAATGTACAACACTTCCCATACACACCACAAGGCTCCAGTGTTTTACAAGTGAGGACCCTTATGCAAGGCTCACTCGTGAACTTTAGTTTTGCTTTCCAGTACATGAGCAAAGTCTAGGGTGCTCAGTTGTTTTGTCATGCAAGAGCCATTCTTATCTCTTTTAATGCACAACTGCTTTGCCCTTCTTGCCCTGAAGAACTCTGAACAGCAAGCAATACTTTGAGAAGCTACTTTTTCACTGCCTTTGAAAGTAAGTAATCATCAAATGGAAATGAAAAATAGCTGCCTGTGCCTCCATGTAGTATCCTTGTGTATCCCAAGTTTTTGTCTATTCTTTAATCTTTTATCCTTCAATTCAAGGATAATGCCTACATGGTGGTGTTTCAATTGCAAAGAGGATCTTACTCTATGTGAAAAACAAATTGTGAATGAGACATTAGCGGATATCAGTTTCTGTATATGTAGTCGTAAATCATGCAAAAGCAGAAACTCATGCAGTGTCTTTGTTTTGTTAACTCTTAGGACAAAATGAATCTGGAAGAGTACTTCAAGAGGATCGGGTTCTACGGCCCATTTTCTAAACCAGACCTTGAAACACTGAACCAGGTCCACAAACACCATGTGATGTCAATACCATTTGAAAACCTCAGCATTCACTGTGGTGAGAAGATCACTATGGACCATGAGTTGATTTTCAATAAGATTGTGAGGAGCAATCGGGGGGGTTGGTGTTGTGAGAATAACCTCCTCTTTGCTTGGGTGCTAAAAGAGATGGGTTATAATCCAGTAACACTGGGTTCAAGAGTCTACAACAACACCATAAACCAGTTCGGGGCAATAGACTCTCACCTCATCAACAAGGTGGTCATTGATGGGACTGCTTACATTGCAGACGTGAGCTTTGGGGTATCCTCCCAAATATGGCACCCTCTTGAGCTCGTCTCCGGGAAGGACCAGCCACAATCCCCTGGTGTCTTCCGTCTCATACAAGATGGAGACCTGTGGACCCTGGAGAAGACTGGTCGAAAGCCTCTGGTTCTCAATGAGGCCTTTACCAACTCGCCTCTGGTAGACAAGAGCCCAACCAAGAAGATCTACGGCTTCACCCTGGTTCCCCGTGGGGTTGATCATTTCCTAGAGACTTCCCACTGCCTTCAGACAGATCCAAAGTCTCTATTCACCAACAAGTCCATCTGCTCACTGCAGACGGCTACAGGATTCAGAGCTCTAATTGGCTGGACCTTCAGTGAGGTCACCTACAACAACCAGGATGGTTTTGATGTTTTGGATATGAAAGACATATCTGATGATGATGTGGATAAAGTGCTGAAGGAAAAGTTTAATGTGTTGTTAGCAAACAAGCTGGTTCCCAAAAACAACAAAGCTGGCTACACTATTTAAGAACTTGATTGCCTGTACCATTTAATATTTAATGTGATGTAATTGTAATGTAGCCTTGGAAAATCTAGGTGCTGCTACATTGAGAAAAGATTCCTCACAACGAGATCAGTGAGATTTACAAAACACATTTTGTATTGTAACGACCCTGGGTTTATACTCGCGGAAATCGTCACTGCCGTTCGAGCATACTTTTGCGGCACAGTCGATAGCGCGCCGGACCTCGGGCTCGAAGGTCGAGGGTTCGAGACCTGCTCCCTGCCTGTTTCATTACAGTATTTTCTGTCAATATTAAAAATTAATTTCACCAGAGCTGATTGTGCGGCCTTTGAACACTCAATAAACATACTTTTAAACAAATATATATTCATTGGTTATTTGGTCTCTGCGACCTACTTTTAGATAATATCTGAAGAGTGGATGAGTAGGTGCTAGGGTTTGCGCCGTAGCAGGTACTTGTTTAAACCAATCACCGTACATTTCTCGAAATCGTCCAATCCACGTTAAGGTTTTCGCCCTTTCCCAATTGCCCAGGAGAACTAGCTAGCACGTCCACCAGCCGGAGAGAAGAGCAATGAATTCCTTGGAACAGGCCGAAGGTAGTCAACATGGCAAGCAAATTCTTTTTTTTTTTCACAAATCATGATGCATGTTATTATAAGTAAAGTTTCGCTTTGAAGTAAAACGCACGGTGACAAACGTGCCTTTGCAATTCACTTGAGTCGTTTGTTAGCTTGATTAGCCAGCCGCGATGACCTAGCTAGCTAGGCTAACCTTTTAAAGGACATTAATTGGTAAATGTCAAAATACCAAACTCAAGCTAATTACATTTTTGCTTATTTCCCTCCTCGGGGGTTCGACATTAACTTGTACAAAGTTAGCTACACTATCTAATTAGCCGGCTAGCTAGTTATGCTATAAATAGTTAGCATACCGGTAGTTGTTAGCCCCAGAAGACCACCGCTGCACGCTCACCAGAACTGTTAACCAATGCAAACATATACGCACACTTTAGCCCATTTGATTGATTCTATTCATAACCTGGATATCTCAGAAGGTCGTTAACTATAGGCTTGTTTTGCCAGTCCAAGTTAAACACAATTCAGTCGTTTATTTACTTTTGGATTACTCCATCGGTTCCAAAACCAATCAAACACAGCACAAAAAAATAATATTGTATGTTCCTTCTGTATGGTTTTGATCAAGAACATCAAAAACTGCTTTTGTTTTTGCAGACCTAAAAGCTTTTGAGAGAAGATTGACAGAATACGTCTCCTGTTTGCAACCTGCAACCGGGAGGTGGCGAAGTAAGTATTTGTAGTTCCAACTCTGTCTAATCAATGATTACATTGCGACTGTCAAACCATAATCAGTAACATTTCAAGAGTAAATGGCCTCCGAGCCTGAGTATTTTGAATTTTATTGTAAAGGATTCAGGCCTACATTATTCTGCCACTTGTTTTCAGGGGATATACATCAATATCTCACATTTGTTTCAGTGATTCTAATAGTGGTCTCAGTTTGTACGGCGACTGGAGCCTGGAACTGGTTGATAGACCCTGACACACAGAAGGTCAGTGTGTTTGTGATGACAGCTTGATTGTGTATGTGATAAAGTAGGATACCTTTCACACAGATCAGTGTGTTTGTGATTTTAGTTTGGTTGTGTGTGTTTGCCTGTCTAATCTCTCTGTACCTCTGGCTGTCTTTCTCAGGTGTCTTTCTTCTCATCGTTGTGGAACCATCCGTTCTTCACCATCAGCTGCATCACTTTGATCGCTCTGTTCTTTGCTGGAATACACAAACGAGTCGTTGCACCATCAATGTATCCTTCCTCTTGTTTAAAGTTCCACACTTAATTTACTCAGGACTATGAAGAAGGCCACCAGGTCCATAGCTGTCATTTACAATCCAAACAGTGTCACTACTTCCTTAAAGGAGAATTTTCAGTGTAGTGATGCAGGTCTTTAGATATTGTACACATGCAATTGTGTCATTTCAAACTTGATCCGCAACGTTATATTCCATTTTGTGCAACTCGATACGTTTCTTCTACCAGTAGTGCTGTGCGAGCTATGTCTATGTACTCTCTCGGCCTGCATAGCTGCGTGGGGGAAACAGTGCTACTTGACCAAAATGGATTGTAACGTTGCAGATAAAGTTTGAAATTACACAATTTCATGTGTACAATACCTAAAGACCTACATCAATCCATTAAGGAAGTAGTGATACTGTTTGGATGGTAAATGACAGCTAGGGACCTGGTGGCCTTAGTAATCCTATATATCGCTATACTGAGAGTGTGTTTGTGATGCTGCACAACAAGCAATGAGAAATCACTTTTTTGGTTAGTTTCTCAAAAACAAGCCAAATCACAAGAAAAGTGTCTGGATCCTTCTATAACATACCATTTACATATGTTTTATTTATTTAGATTTACTTCAGTAATAGGACAATTCTCCATTAACTCACTCTCTTCAAGTATTGCAGCTCGCTGTCGGACAGTTTTAGCAGAATACAACATGTCCTGCGATGATGTAAGTTGCATAAGTCATCTTCTTTGAGGTTAACTTAATTCATAATCAATTCAATCCAGCTGTTGTTTTTGGCCATCCCTTACATAATTTAAAAGTATGATTTGGGATTATTGCCTGTACATCTATGCATTGTATTGACTTTGATGTTTTTGTCTCTTTTACAGACGGGGAAACTAATTCTCAAACCACGGCCACACATCCAATAACCACAAACTCTTGGGGGGGGGGGGGGGGGAAATTAAATGTTCTTAATGACTATGTTGATTGCCACTGAAAAACAGACTGACACAAGGACCAGAATCCTGTTTGGAGGATCTGAAACAATGTAAGAAGGAAGAAGATTGGGGAAATACTGAGGGGTGTTTATGTTGATGTGCTCCATTATGTATTAATGAAGGATTGTGAGGGGAGAGGACATCAACTGCCTTTTTAACAGCATCTCAGTCAGTGTTACGGTCTCCCTTAAAGCTGCTTCTGTACTCACACACCCTTTGACATAACTCATTCGCCATGAGTTCAGATGTTCATTTCTAATGATGACATGCATTTTGTTTTAGATATCTTTCTATTTTTAAACAAATTGTTATATACCTAATAAATACTTGTGTGAAGATGTGTTTCCTGTGATTTACTGTAGTATATGGTTGCAACCTGTAGACAGTTATGCTTTTGCTACAGATTTTGAATGGTTATACAACTTGTTTGAAAGTAAATCTCAATGTATAATTTGATCTTCACAGTTTTTATTGTATTCAAACGTTTAAGCATTGTTTGATAACACTATTCGCTACAAATTAGTTTGTGGTTTTCCAGCAATGTTAGACCGATCATTATTTCAAAGAAGGGAGTAGAATGATTTATCTATGAAGCGTAAAAACGGGGCTCTGGTCTCGTCTTTGCGACATAAATACGACACCCCTTCTGCATTGCGAGAGTAAGCACCATTTTACGGCACCCCGACGAATCTCCACCGATGTTCCACATGGCTTAAAATGATGCGAAACGTGAGAGTGTGACAGCCAACTACATGATAGATTAAGTGAGACGCGATATTGATCGAAATAAACTATGGGTAAAAGTAAGACTAACAAATTTAGACGTCCGCAGTTCAACGCAGAGGGACTGTCGGTAACTGCTGTAAAGGAAGTGGAAGAGGACCACGATGAAGTCTGTGATGGAGTCGACTCTCCAGCTGGGGAGTTATTGGAGAAAGTAAGAGACCCAAGATCTGACCACAGTACTTTTATTTCGGTCTAATGAATGTTGCACTCTATTTTAGAAAAGCTTGCAGGTCAGTTCTGCTTAAGATCTGACCACAGTACTTTTATTTCGGTCTAATGAATGTTGCACTCTATTTTAGAAAAGCTTGCAGGTCAGTTCTGCTTTTCATAAGCATGTCAATGTTTCCATAGGACAAATTAAATGTCTTCCTAAGGATCTTCCCGCAGATGCAAAAAACAGGCAAACACGTGTTATTACATTTTTATAATCATGCTCAAATGTGCCCCCCCCCCCACCCCCCCTCCAAAAATAATAATATTAATGAATATTTCACAGAACTACACCGAACAAAAATATAAACACAACATGTAAAGTGTTGGTCATGTTTCATGAGCTGATACAAAATATCCCAGAAGTTTTGCATATGCACAAAAAGTGTATTTCACAAATTGTTTAAACCCATGTTAGTGAGCATTTCTCCTTTGCCAAAATAACTCATAATCCATCCACAGGTGTGGCATATCAAGAAGATTAAACAGCATGATCATTAAACAGGTGCACCTTGTGCTGGGGACAATAAAAGGCCTCTCTAAAAATGTGCAGTTTTGTCACAGCACAATGCCACAAATATATCAAGTTTTGAGGAAGCGTGCAATTGGCATGCTGACTGCAGGAATGTCCACCAGAACTGTTGCCAGAGAATTGAATGTTAATTTATCTACCGTAAGCCGCCTCCAACATCGTTTTTAGAGAATTTGGCAGAACGTCAAACCGGCCTCAACCGCAGATGACGTGAAACCACACCAGCCCAGGACCTCCACATCCGGCTTCTAAACCTGCGGGATCGTCTGAGATCAGCCACATGGACAGCGGATGAAACTGAAGAGTATTTCTGTCTCTAATAAAGCCCTTTTGTGGAGAAAAACTCATTCTCCCAGGCCAACCCATGGCTGCTCCCCTGCCCAGTCATGTGAAATCCATAGATTAGGCCGGGCCTAATGAATTTATTTCAGCTGACTGATTTTCTTATATTAACTGTAACTCAGTAAACTTGTTGCATTTTATATTTTTGTTCAGTACATTGTAAAATCTAGTTCAGTGCCACGAAACACTGTTTCCCACATATACAACTGGAAGATAAAAGAACACAGAGATGGTATGAAAAAGTGAATATCCAAATAACCCCTGTTTATACTGTATGTGTTTAGTTGCAGAGTCCCAGTGCCGATGTGCGTGAGTTTGCTTGTGCCAACATATCACGCGTGGTGCAGCAGAGCCAGACCATCCCAGGCTTCCTCCAGCGGGATGCGGTGAGACGTCTCGGGCCCTTACTGCTGGACCGCAGCCTGGCCGTCAGGGAGACTGCCACAGGGGCACTCAGGTGAGCCCTCAGCCTCCCACAGGGAGGTTCACTACCCAGTACTAGCCACATAACAGAACCCCTTAGAGATGTGAGAGGGATGGTGTGGAGTCTGGACTGAGAATCAAGCCTATCAGATATTGCTAGATTGTTCAGAGAGTGTGCTAAATGTTAGATTTGAATGTAGATGGTTGTTGAAGCCATTATGTGCTGTATGACAGAAGTTGGTTCGTGAAGGATGCTTTGGCTTGCTAAACAGACACTGAGAGAGTCCTCTTGAAATACCACACCCTCAATTAACTGTTAGCACTGATGTGATAGTTATCGTTCAGCGACTGAGTGATGTGTTCTTCTCACATCAGGAACCTGAGTGCCTGTGGGGGTCATGAGGTGTGTGAGGACATGGTGAAACAGGACGTCATGACTCCTCTGACTGCTCTGCTTCGAGAGGTGAGGCCTTGCCTCATTAATCATTCTCATGATTGACACCTTAAAGTTAATGTATTAATGGGTGTGGCCCTGCAGCGCAAAGGTTATGTTTTTTCACATTTTGAACAACATGTTTCATGGTGTGCATGTCTGAAAAGTGAAGCATCTACATACCTCCATTCCTTGATGGTTAGTCACATCAATGCATAGCTATTTTATAGGGCTGTATGTTTTCCAGACCTGAGTTCAAATACTACTTCAAATATCTCAATTACTTTCACATACATTCAAAGTAAGTATTAAGATAGCTAGGCCTATATTTTATTTGAAAGACAAGTATTTCAATATTTTAATGTATTTGGAAATGCACTTGGAAACAGTATTGAAAATACTCAAATAAAGGTACTTGTTCTGGGCTGTGTATTTGAAAATACTCACTGAAAAAAGTATATTAGATACTCATATACACATGTATTTGAACCCAGGTCTGGTGTTTTCATAGTGTCTGAACCCCAGTACTGTTTCTCCACAGTGCTGTGCTGGGTTTGAGACCAATGATGCCCTCTCGTTAAAAGGGCAGAAAAACACAGTGGAAGATGTAGCCAATGAAGCAGTTAACTTGCTGTGGAATCTCTGGTAAGAAAAAAGTAGTAAATGTCACAGTAGTAGTAACACAAATGTCAGCTGGTCGGTCAACCTACTTTCATAGTTCCACCTAGTGATCTGAACATGCGTCGAGAAGCCTTCCCGTAGAGATCCAAAATTCAATTCAATTCTGTTAGCTTGCCAACGTTTCTATGGTTCTTTCACACCATACTCTCCTTGTTGTATCATCACCCTGTCTGTCAGTGAGAGCAGTAGCCAGGCACTCTCTGTGTTCAACAAAGCAGGCATTCTGGATGTTATCCTACAGTGTCTAGAGCGACACACTCACAACATCAAGCTGGCTTTGTCTGCAGGTTAGTCTCATCAAACCAATTTTCACATGACTTTAATGAGCATTTTCACCATTTAAATATTTGACTTGATTATGTATTTTGTAGTAAGTCCCTGCTCCCTCTTTGTCTTTAGCCCACTGTTTGCACACAGTGACTGAGGACAACGCAGAGTTGCTGTGTAGTATGAACAATGCTGTATTAGGGACTCTAGAGAGTGTGCTGCTATCCTCACAGGCGGACATGGCTCACACACTGCTCAGGACACTGGCTGCAGGTATGGCTACAACATCTTTATTGTCACATTATTTACAGATTTTTTTTTACCTCACAATGTCAACCGGTCATTCACTCTGCATTCATTCTCTGACTAAAGTCAGAGTCAGGGTTTGGAATAGAGGTCGACCGATTATTATTTTTCAACGCCGATACCGATTATTGGAGGACCAAAAAAAGCCGATACCGATTAATTTGTATTAATGACAATTACAACAATACTGAATGAACACTTATTTTAGCTTAATATACAATAATTTATACAATAATAAAATCAATTTAGTCTCAAATAAATAATGAAACATTCAATTTGGTTTAAATAATGCAAAAACAAAGTGTTGGAGAAGAAAGTAAAAGTGCAATATGTGCCATGTAAAAAAGCTAACGTTTAAGTTCCTTGCTCAGAACATGAGAACATGTGAAAGCTGGTGGTTCCTTTTAACATGAGTCTTCAATATTCCCAAGTAAGACGTTTTAGGTTGTAGTTATTATAGGACTATTTCTCTCTATACCATTTGTATTTCATATACCTTTGACTATTGGATGTTCTAATAGGTACTTTAGTATTGCCAGCCTAATCTCGGGAGTTGATAGGCTTGAAGTTATAAACAGCGCAATGCTTGAAGCACAGCGAAGAGCTGCTGGCAAATGCAGGAAAGTGCTGTTTGAATGAATGCTTACGAGCCTGCTGCTGCCTTCCACTGCTCAGTCAGACTGCTCTATCAAATATCAAATCATAGACTTAATTATAATATAATAACACACAGAAATACAAGCTTTAGGTCATTAATATGGTCAAATCCGGAAACTATCATTTCGAAAACAAACCGTTTATTCTTTCAGTGAAATACGGAACCGTTCCGTATTTTATCTAACGGGTGGCATCCCTAAGTCTAAGTATTGCTGTTACATTGCACAACCTTCAATGTTATGTCATAATTATGTATAATACTGGCAAATTAATTACGGTCTTTGTTAGGAAGAAATGGTCTTCACACAGTTCGCTACGAGCCAGGCAGCCCAAACTGCTGCATATTTCCTGACTCTGCTTGCACAGAACGCAAGAGAAGTGACACAATTTCCCTAGTTAAAAGAAAATCATGTTAGCAGGCAATATTAACTAAATATGCATGTTTAGAAATATATACTTGTGTATTGATTTTAAGAAAGGCATTGATGTTTATGGTTAGGTACACGTTGGTGCAACAACAGTGCTTTTTTCGCGAATGCGCTTGTTAAATTACCCGTTTGGCGAAGTAGGCTGTGATTCAATGATAAATTAACAGGCACCGCATTGATTATATGCAACACAGGACAAGCTAGAATAACTAGTAATATCATCAACCATGTGTAGTTAACTAGTGATTATGTTAGGATTGATTGTTTTTTATAAGATTAATGCTAGCTAGCATCTTACCTTGGGTCCTTGCTGCACTCGCATAACAGGTAGTCAGCCTGCCACGCAGTCTCCTCGTGGAGTGCAATGTAATCGGCCATATCGGTGTCCCAAAATGCCGATTACCGATTGTTATGAAAACTTGAAATCGGCCCTAATTAATCGGCCATTCTGATTAATCGGTCGACTTCTAGTTTGGAAGCGGTTTGTTAATAGCCTAACTAAATAACTAGTCTGTTTCCAGTGCTCATTGTGTGCTCTGTGCTCCGTCCATTGACAGGGTCAGTGTGGAACCTGAAGAGCAGCCTGCCCACGGCCCGCCAGGCCCAGACCCTCAACGCCTTGATGGCCACCCTGTCCAAGTGCTTGGAGCTGGATGCTGGCACGCTGATACACCAGCTCCGCCATGCTGAGGTGGCCCGAAGTGCCACTGCCTCAGAGGCAGGGAACATGGAGGACCACCAGGCAGCTGCAGGGAATATGGCTGTAGAGGAGATGGATGATGATGAGGAGGAGGGGGTTGGACCGAGGACAAATGGAAAGGCAACCAAGATAGATGAAGACTTCTCTGACCTCCTGCCCGTAAGTCCTGTCCTTTTTCACTCAGAAACAAACCCATCAAACCCTTTTGAGTTATGGTTATAGAGATCCAAAGTGACACGGTTAAGTAAAGAGTATTGCATTTTCAGTTTTTAATATTCAGCGTATGTACCTGACTCCTCACTGTTGAATGCTGTGAAACAGCTGAATATTGATAAAGTAGCACAGAGTTTTGCAGTTGGTATTCAGAGCTGTAGTGGCCCTCCTCAGGGAGATACTGCTTTGTTCACCAGACAGGAAAAGAGGGACACACATAGCAGGGTTTCCTCAGGGACATAGGAGGTGGCTGTGTCCTTGCTGCAGTGTCAATAGTCTGCTTTTCTTTCTCCAGAGGGGCAAGGAGGAGCTGAGGGAGGCGACGGCCTTGCTGACAGCCCAGCAGACGTCCTTGGAGATCATCGTCAACATGTGCTGCTCTGATGGTGAGTGCTGTGGGCAGCAGTGTTTGGGCAGCAGAGTAGTACTGACCTGGGGAGGTTTGTTTTCATTACTGTTTGACACAGCTGTCTGGAGCATGTTCATAGATAAGAGGACAGTATTTTTATTTGTGTCTGATGCTCAAATGCATATTTAGGATTTAAAATTAGCTTTTGTTGCTTTTGAGGTGTACGTCGGTTGTTGTGACTCATTGTGTGCTTGTTTTTGTAGACCCGTCAGACGATGAGTGGGAGGAGGCGTCGAGCAGCGACGAGAGTGAGATGTGTCCTGACGGCCTCTCTGAAGGGAACACCAGCCTCCTGTCCCCACTGTGTCTGTCTGCTGAGGTCCACGGGGCCCTGATCAACCACAATATCCCGGAGAAGGTGTGGGGGATTTCTTTCCTCAACTAGCATAATTGTTTCACTTCACTTCTCATGTTTGTCTTTTTTGATGTTCCCTCTGTTTTCACATGCAAAATATAAAATAAGTAATGTCATGGTACTAGGCTAATGTGTGTTCCTACTGTCTCTGTTATAGCCACTACACTGTATGAAGGTGATAACCATCCATGTCTCTATATGTTCAAGGTTCTCAAGAAGACCCAGTTCCCCAGCAGCGAGGCCATGGATGTATGTCGTCACAATCCCACCTGGAAAATCTTGATGAAAAAGTAATTATCTGTCAAGCATGGTGTCATTTTCTTTGCCCTTAAATAATGAGACACTAGATATTCTGTGATATAGTAGATCACGAGATAATTTGAGAGGTTTGTCATGATCCTAGTAACCCTGAACCAATATGCATCATGTACACTCATTTGATTGAGGTACTCTATTTTTCTGGCTTATAATGGCATTACTGGTGTACTCTTTGTTTACCACACCGCTACCTGCCTTTAGGAGTTGACTGAAATCAATTTCCCCCCAGGATGCATCGGGTGCAGTACAGGGCCCTGACGTGCCTTCACAACATGCTGTCTACTATGGACGCTGAGTCCCTAGGGGGAGCAGCCGCTCTTCAGGCTGTCGCACAACACCTGTCCACGCTGGTCTTCAGTGCTCCAGGTTAGATCTACATGTCGTACCATCTCTTCATTATTTGTATTAAATCCTAATTTTACTAGATAGGTTGATTCACTTTTACAACAATGACCTTAACAAAAAGGAGAGTAATTGTCTCTTTCATAATTAATTTTTGGTTAATTTGCTGATTCAGAGATCCCTAAGGAGGAGGAATTCCTTGAGGCAGTTACCAGTGCCATGCGATCCCTCTTACAGATCATAGCCTATATGAAAATCCCACAGGTAAGACAGCTGACTGAAGCGGAGGAGAATTTCCCTCTGAAGTACATTTTACCTAGCCTTACTGTCATCTGTCTGTTAGTTTATACAATACCATAACAATATCCCGATGTGTCTCTTGGATGACTCATTGTTTATGTCTGTGTTTGTGTGTGTGTTGCCAGTGTATGACTCCCCAGCAGCTGATGAGCCTGAGCGAGGCGGCGACCCACTGTGACGTGGTCAGTGTGAGGGTGAATGCTCTGGCCATCCTAGGCATCACAGGAAGCACACTGGCTAAAGAGAAGGGGACAGCTGAAACTCTGCAGGTGCTTTATTATTTTCATCCCTAGTTTTTGATTAGTATGAAATGTATTTTAGATAGCTTATGATTTCTTCTGAATTAACTATTTTTGTTCTTCTTTTCTTTCTTTTTTTATGTTTTATTAACCCATCTTGACTTTGTGACCATGATGTAAAAACACTGCAATATCTTTTTACAGATGATTGGCAATGCCTTACTCCAAGTTGCTACAAAGGATGCCAACCTTGTGGTTTGTGGAGAGGCCCTGGATGCTCTGTTTGATGTTTTTGCAGATGGAGACGAGGCAGAGAGAGCAGCTGAAAACATCAACTTACTGTCTGCTCTGAAGGCACTTAAACCCGTCTTCAAGGCTAAGGTAATAGAGCTGCAGCCCATCACTAGGAACAGTTTGTATGCATTCTTTATGCAAATAACTGTTGTCATCTGTTTAATTGCTGTTTCCTGTCCTCTATTATATGTCCTCTGTGTGCAGATTCGTAAAGAGGGGAAGGGAAAGTACAGCCCTGAGCAGCTGTGTGTGCTGGACAACATCAAAGTCAACCTAAGAAGGTTTATTGGCTACCTGGAGACTGTGGTAAAAAAATGACAGCAGCCTGACACTACGACACCATCTGACTGACTGGCTGACATAAGATGAAATTACTCATAATATACAGTACAATGGACCCAGAGTTGCCCATAGAGCCTTGGGACAGAACAGAGGGAATGGGGTTGAGGGGAATTCCCTAATAGACCCTCATTAAAGGGACAGTTCATTCCAAAATCATTGTTTTGGAGTGAGCTATCCCTTTAACATCTATATAACTGATTTTCATGTAGGTTATCTTTTTGTTTTAACGTTCTGACTGAAATGCATAACTATTTTCCTTGGTAGGTGAGTGTTTACATAATTATGTGTACAAAATAAAAAAAAAACGTGCGCTATTTTGAATTAATGTTGCAGTACATAGTGACACATTGTTTTACTTTATGTATAAAAGTACATTTCAATGTGCTCTATTTTAAAGAAATTGAAAGAACCTTTTATGGTTTATTTAACACATCTTTATCGACCAACTCTCACGTCACACACTATCATACTGTAGCCCTCCATGTTAGGAATGACCAGTTGTAGTATTCATGTGCTTCTCACACAAGAATCTGCTATCTGACCCCATGTCATGACTCTGGTGTCATGGAAAATGAGATGGACAGGCCCAGTGTTCCCTGACCTTTGGTTTGCTATGGCTCTACTGCCTGCCGGCATTTGCCATTGTATGACAAGGCCATCTGTTTATTCCCCCCAGTGTCTACTGATCATGTGAGATGTCATGAATAAAGCAGAACTCACCATCCATTTACAAGGTGATTTATTTAACATGATTTGGGTTGCTGGAAGTACATTGATTACCTTGTTCTGTTACTGGGGAGGATATAATACATTTTATTTTATGTGTTTTTCACGACACCCAAAGTCACTTTATATACAATAAAAAGAAACAAAATCACAAAAATAATGTAAAAATACCGTTACAATAAACATAAGGACAGACTAACCATGGAGAACACTAAACATGACAGATTAACCATGGAGAACACTGAACATGACAGATTAACCATGGAGAACACTGAACATGATGACAGATTAACCATGGAGAACACTAAACATGATGCCAGATTAACCATGGAGAACACTAAACATGATGACAGATTAACCATGGAGAACACTAAACATGATGACAGATTAACCATGGAGAACACTAAACAGGATGACAGACTAACCATGGAGAACACTACACATGATGACAGACTAACCATTGAGAACACTGAACATGATGACAGACTAACCATGGAGAACACTAAACATGACATATTAACCATGGAGAACACTACACATGATGACAGATTAACCATGGAGAACACTACACATGATGACAGATTAACCATGGAGAACACTAAACATGATGACAGATTAACCATGGAGAACACTACACATGATGACAGATTAACCATGGAGAACACTAAACATGATGACAGATTAACCATGGAGAACACTAAACATGATGACATATTAACCATGGAGAACACTAAACATGATGACAGATTAACCATGGAGAACACTAAACATGATGACAGACTAACCATGGAGAACACTACACATGATGACAGACTAACCATGGAGAACACTGAACATGATGACAGATTAACCATGGAGAACACTAAACATGATGACAGATTAACCATGGAGAACACTGAACATGATGACAGATTAACCATGGAGAACACTAAACATGATGACAGATTAACCATGGAGAGCACTAAACATGATGACAGATTAACCATGGAGAACACTAAACATGATGACATATTAACCATGGAGAACACTAAACATGATGACAGACTAACCATGGAGAACACTAAACATGATGACATATTAACCATGGAGAACACTAAACATGATGACAGATTAACCATGGAGAACACTAAACATGATGACAGATTAACCATGGAGAACACTACACATGATTACAGATTAACCATGGAGAACACTAAACATGATGACATATTAACCATGGAGAACACTAAACATGATGACAGATTAACCATGGAGAACACTAAACATGATGACAGACTAGCCATGTAGAACACTAAACATGATGACTGACTAGCCATGGAGAACACTGAACATGACAGACTAGCCATGTAGAACACTAAACATGATGACTGACTAGCCATGGAGAACACTAAACATGACAAACCAATCAAGGAAGTGAGCTAGAAAATATAACAACTAAAACAACAGAGACTACGGATAAGTCTGTGTGAAGAGGTCTGTAGTGTGGACTTGAATATGTGTATGCATTGTGAGTTTCTGACATGGAGTGGAGGGAGTTCTGGAGTTGGGGACCTGCACTGCTAAAATCCTCGTCTTCAATGGAGCGGAGCCTGGTGTGAGGGATGGTGAGCAGGCCAGTGTACGATGAGCGCAGTGAACAGGTAGGGGTGGAGGAGGTCAGTAAATTATGTGGGTGCCAGTAGGTCAGTATGTTATGTGGGTGCCAGTCCAGTGTGTGCTTTATTGAACTGGGAGCTGGTGGAGTTTGATGAGTATGGGGGTGATGTGGTCCCAAGGTCTGGTGTGTGTGTATGAGGACTTGTGCAGCTGAATTTTTTTATATGTTGAAGTCTGTCCAGTGTTTTGGCGGGGAGACTAGAGAATGGCGTTGCAGTAGTCCAGGCTTGATAAAACAAAGGCATGAATGAGGTTTTCAGCATTGAGGTCAGTGAGAGAAGGTCTGAGTTGTGAGTTGTTTTTGAGGTGGAAGAAGGCTGACTTGGTGATGTTTCGCATGTGGGGTTCAACGACAGAGTGGGGTCAAATGTAACACCAAGGTTCCTGACTGTGGAGTTGGAGTGGATGGTGCAGCTGTAGATTTTCATGTTGAGTTGACCCAGTTTATTGATGAGGGATATTGGGCCCATGATATCAGTTTTGTCATCGTTTAGTTGAAAAAATGTATTGCTCATCCAAGTTTTCAGTTCACGGACACAGGCAATGACAGAGTGGGGTGGCAGAGTGGAGTTGGGTTTTGTGTGGATGTACACTACCGTTCAAAAGTTTGGGGTCACTAAGAAATGTCCTTGTTTAGGGAAAAAAGCAAATTTTTTTGTCCATTAAATAACATCAAATTGATCAGATATACAGTGTAGACACTGTTAATGTTGTAAATTACTTTTGTTGCTGGAAACGGCTGATTTTTAATGGGATATCTACATAGGCGTACAGAGGACCATTATCAGCAACCATCACTCCTGTGTTCCAATGGCACGTTGTGTTAGCTAATTTAAGTTTATAATTTTAAAAGGCTAATTGATCATTAGAAAACCCTTTTGCAATTATGTTAGCACAGCTGAAAACTGTTGTACTGATTATAGAAGCAATAAAACTGGCCTTTAGACCAGTTGAGTATCAGCATTTGTGAGTTTGATTACAGGCTCAAAATGGCCAGAAACAAAGAACTTTCTTCTGAAACTCGTCAGTCTGTTCATGTTCTGAGAAATGAAGGATATTCCATGTGAGAAATTGCCAAGAAATTTTAGATCTAGTACAACGCTGTGTACAACTCCCTTCACAGAACAGCACAAACTGGCCCTAACCAGAATAGAAAGAGGAGTGGGAGGCCCCAGTGCACAACTGAGCAAACACCAGTCTCAATGTAAACAGTGAAGAGGTGACTCTGGGATGCTGGCCTTCTAGGCAGAGTGGCAAAGAAAAAGCCATATCTCAGACTGGCCAATAAAAAGAAAAGATTAAGATGGGCAAAATAACACAGACAATGGACAGAGAAACTCTACCTAGAAGGCCAGCATCCCGGAGTCGCCTCTTCACTGTTGACGTTGAGACTGTTTTTTTGCGGGTACTATTTAATGAAGCTGCCAGTTGAGGACTTGTGAGGGGTCTGTTTCTCAAACTAGACACTCTAATGTGTGCATTTACAATCTTGACCACCAGGAGGCAGAGAACAGGGAGGCATGCCTTAACTAAGGCAGTGGTCAAGGGAGCAAGTTGTGGTTTTGGATTTAGAAAATAGTTCAGCAATGGTGGTTTCATTGAAGGGAGAAGACACTGCTGTTTGTATATAGCCTCCACTTTGATATGCTGCTTTCATACTTTGAAATAATGGAAATGTAATTTATCAGCCTGATGGATAGAATATCCTGTCATGACATGAAGTAACCATTTAAGTTAGGTCTATCTTGGCATTTATTTTATTTTATTACAAACCTCCCACAGACTTATTTCAGTGTGTGTACCTCATGTTCTCATGTGAAAATAATTCATCAATCGCCCATTGTTACGCAACAGGTAACATGTTCTGCTCTTGCGTAAGAACGACACTTTCTCCGCCCTTTTCGAATCACCATTTCACTCTGTGCGAATCTGCGGCTGCGCAGTGTCCGCCATTGAGGACCCACAATCAGAAGGAAAGGGTCAGAAATCGCTTCGATAGGCAATGGTTGCACGTTTCCTTCATTCTTGAATCCAAACTTTGCCAACATTCTTTCATTAAACACGACACCTACTGTCTAATAATAGTAGTATCTAATAGTCGTTTTAATTCATGGATAGCAGATTTAGATATTTTATAGCAATTTGAAGTAACCTTCATATCTAACGTTAGTCCGCTGTTAAGCTTACGAGTGAGGTTAGCTAGCTAGCTACCTGGCTAGCTTTAGCTACACGAACTGAGCCTTGCTCTGGGGCAGTGTGCTTGCACTGTCGTTTGATGGATCCAAGAATCGCTTGGTTTCAGCCAGAACAACGAGGGCCAGCCAACAGCCTGTGGATGCAGATTTGGGAAACAACACAAGGACTGGGGAATCTGTACTTCAATAACAACTGTAACACGGGTAGTTTGTCTAGCACGTCAAGCGTCAGTACGAAATCGAACATCAACGGGACATTGGGTAACGTGATCTCGAACAAGAACGGAGCTGTCACTAACAGCGAACCCAGGAACAAGGGAATGTCCAACTCAACGAAAGACATAGATGTGGTCGAACAACGAGACTTTATTCCGTTGGAAGCTAATAACAACCACAACAACCGTTCATCGTTGGGGAGGGGCAGCGGAGGGGGGCAAGTGGGCTCTGGGGTCTCAGGACACCCCAACAAAAGGAAAAGAGACAACAAGGCTAGCACTTATGGATTCAACAGTAGCCTCGAGACCGGAGGCTGTGGTTACACGGGAACACCATGGAAAGTCAAGAACTACTCTGAAGGAATCTTGGGGTAAGAAACAAAATGACACATCAAAACTAGCTACTAGTAACGTTAGCTAGCTCTTATAACGTTACAAGTTAATCATAAATCACGTGTTATCTAGCTAACGTTATATATCTCTGCCACACTAACGTTAGTTGTTTAGACAACTAGCCAGCCAGCTAACTTGGCTGGTGAAGTGAGCGCACATATTCCTATGGTTAGACATCATAGCCATATTTAGGCGTGCCGATTTGACCGTCAAGCGTCATAATCCATTATGTTGGGGGACGTTCCTAACCGGCTAAGGTCAGTCGAAAGCAATGGGACAGTCAATGTTAACTAGCTAGTTAGTTAGTTACATCCAGCAGCCTGTTTTATTACCTTGGTAGCTAGCTACCTCGTGGTTGCCAACATCTGCATGTGTTCACTACACTGACGAGCTAAACAAAAAAAATCTAATCCGAATGACATTTAGTTAAAAGCACGAGTACTGAGCAGTAACCATAGTCAAGTCAATGCAGAACTCTTTTCTTGATAGTTGACATGTGACTGACTGTCAGGCTAAGCCTACCTAACTAATGCTGGTATTTCTCGTCTGTTTCACTGTTGCCTATTTGCAGCAATTAAAACCGAAAAAACAACTTCTCTGGTGGATATAAGTCAGAAGCATCTATTCTAATTCCAAAATGTACTAAAAGGTGTAAATAGGATACTTTTGGTCATAGTCAGTATTTTCCCAAATTCAGATTTGCGAGATTGAAGAAACCCATTCTTTAGCATGCATCGCCTCTGACTTCTTTACGTGAGACAATGTTATGTTGAAGGAACAATACTTGTTCTTTATTAAACAGCGTGTTTTTTTCTCTCCAAATCACACCTCCTCAGAGCTCATTTAGGCATCACAAACACAATTTAATCCTTTAGCCAAAGTCATAATAGGGTGGATGTTTGGGGATACCTTAGCTACTGTGAGTGAATAGGAACAAACAACGATAACTGTCAGAGTACATATAGCAAACATAACAGGCCCACATCAAACCACAACCCCAAGTTGCAATTCGGAAATGGTGTCTATTTCTTAATGACTGTGGAAAAGCGAGGTGACATCAGTGAGTTCTAAATTGGGCAAATGCACAACATGTATCTTAAAGGGTCAGCAATCTTGGCCAGAAGCCGTAGTACACAACATGTGTAGGCTGAACTATTTCCCTTCTCTCGAAGTGTTCCGTAAGTAAAGGCCTGAGAGTTGACAGATTGTCCCACTTCTGACACAAATGTAGTTATTAGGGACAGTCAGGGGGGCTTGTGGCCGTGTAGCTACAGGGCAAGTATACCCTCCCAGGTGTAAAGGTCCAGACCTCTTAGTAGAGTCTCTTAGTATAGTATTTTTTATTTAATCCTTATTTAACTAGGTGAGTCAGTTAAGAACAAATTCTTATTTACAACGGCCTACCCCGGTCAAACCCTAACCTGGACGACACTGAGCGAATTGTGCGTCGCCCTATGGGACTCCGAATCATGGCCGGTTGTGATTCAGCCTGGAATCGAACCAGGGTCTGTAGTGACGCCTCTAGCACTGAGATGCAGTGCCTTAGACCGCTGCGCCACTCAGGAGCCCCGAGTACACTCTGTCTTTCATATAGGTTGGCTATACTAGCTTACTGATTATGATATGTCAGGTTGGTACAAGCAGATATAGAGGTTAGGTTACTGTAACCATTTTCTCTGTAATGACAGAGGATATTTCCCCAGACACTGCTGAAATGAAATGTGCTGCTTTACAACCATCCAAATGCCTTATCTTATCACTGTTGTTTTGCCTGAGTCCCCCCTCTGTTTATTCGTCCAAGTATAAAGGACCAGGTCTGTCTTAAAAAAACACATTGACCAATTAGTTTATATAATCTTAGTGTTACAGAAATTTTGTGTGACAGCTATTTCAGAAATGCAGTTCTTACTAGTTTAAACTAGAGAAAAGTCCTGAGGTGGGTGGGGTGTTGTTTTAAAGGCTGAGGTGTAGAGGCGTGTTGTTTTTCTCTTCTACGTGCCTGACAAGCGTAGGCTAGCAACATGCAAGAGCCCAGAGCAAAGTCTTAGCTAAGCTGATCCTCATTTATAGTAATATGAAGCACACTGTTTGCATAAGGACATTCCTTAGTGATTACTCTTAATACCCCAACCTTTACTATACAGCCTGGATCACAGTCACAACCAGGCTCTGTCTCCCACACTCCTGGTTCTTATTCTGCTCACAATGCTTAGTTACTGAGTTGCATCATGAACATATATTTCACAATATATACATGTAAAGCCTAAATATCTGCCAATTGATAGTATCGCTTTCAGAGAGTGTTTTTCAGGCTTCTAATCTCTGGTTGTGGAAATGTTTCATTAGCTTTCTTCCCCAATTCCCTGACTGGGAAGTGATTCACATTCAGGTGCATTTTCTTTTTTTCTTTTCTTTTTTTTTAATCCCATTTTCTCCCCAATTTTCGTGGTATCCAATCGCTAGTAATTACTATCTTGTCTCATCGCTACAACTCCCGTACGGGCTCGGGAGAGACGAAGGTCGAAAGCCATGCGTCCTCCGAAACACAACCCAACCAAGCCGCACTGCTTCTTAACACAGCGCGCCTCCAACCCGGAAGCCAGCCGCACCAATGTGTCGGAGGAAACACCGTGCACCTGGCCCCCTTGGTTAGCGCGCACTGCGCCCGGCCCGCCACAGGAGTCGCTGGAGCGCGATGAGACAAGGATATCCCTACCGGCCAAACCCTCCCTAACCCGGACGACGCTATGCCAATTGTGCGTCGCCCCACGGACCTCCCGGTCGCGGCCGGCTGCGACAGAGCCTGGGCGCGAACCCAGAGACTCTGGTGGCGCAGCTAGCACTGCGATGCAGTGCTCTAGACCACTGTGCCACCCGGGAGGCCTCAGGTGCATTTTCCTTTGCTTGTGATACCTGAGGGATCGCCTATTCAGGCTCGCATTAGTCAAGAGGTTGATTTTGCATTAGTTAAACAATTTGATGGGGAGGGGAAAGAAACGGGTGGGAGAAGAGTAACGATTTTCTTTGGACGAGTAAGGCACTGTTGTTGGTTGCGGGGGTGGGGATAGGGTGGATAGGGGTGTAGGTGTGTGTATGCGTGCAGAGTTGTTGGACTGCACGGTTGAGCCCAGAAGGTCCAGCCGCTCTGTATAAGGGGTGCTGTGTTTACATGCAGCACACGCTGAGCATGTCCTGGCTTCGCTCTCCCAAAACAAACCCGCCCCTCCAGGAGAGAAACCTGAGCTCTTTCTCTGATGTCACAGAGCCCTCTATCCAATGAGCTCTGGAACAGCAATGGCGTTGTGCCACCTCTAATTCACTGAAACAAAAGTTGTTGTGAAAGACCCAGAAATGTTATTGGTGTGTGAGTGGAGTGGACTGCCTAAAATAGTATTTGTATGGCTGCACTGTGCTGTCACACACAACTAGCTGTGGAAAAACCTAGGTTGTGTTCACTAGGCACAAAACAGAAGAAAACTTCCCAAAATGGAGTGAAACAGGGAGAGACTATTTGAACTTGACCAATAAGAAATGTTTGTTTCATTACCTTTTGCCCTACTTGTGTGCTATTGAACACAACCCTGGCCGTGGTCCTATATGTTGAGGTCAGGGGTCACACAGTGCCAGATTAGTTTTGTACAATGTTGACCCCATGGGCCATCTAAATGTGCTGCTAATCTCTCGGTGACTATCAGTATAGGCACATTATTGTTTTTAGAACCATCTCTGAGATTTATGATCCAAGTCCCACAGCTCCAGCTTTCAGATATCACCTCTTGTTACCCCAACACAGCACCACTCATAGAGCTATGGCTCGGTCTGTACTGTACTGGCTGTTAGAGATATCAATGGCGTTTTCTCGTTTGGGCAAATGTTCGTCCTCCATCTTTTTCCTCCGTGACCCGGTAAGCGGTCATTGAGTTTGTCATTGAGTTTGTCATTTCGTTAGTAGGCAAACGGAAGATGGTCCTCCTCGATAGCCTCCTTTAGGCGAGGAAACAAACACAAGTGTATCCTACCTGAGTCCTTCACGGAAGAGTTTTGAAATCTGCCACACCCCCTTTGAATCAGCTATTGTTTTCTTGAAGGAGAAAACATTTTAAAATGACATGCTACTTATAATTTTGTCTTTGACATGTCTTGCAAATCTAATTGAGAAAAGGCATTTGCACCCCCCCCCCCACCCCCCCCTTTTTCTGGCATACAGCCAGGTGGTGAGGCTAGGACTTGCAGAGAGCTATACATGCTGCTGGTCCTTTAGACTGTGGGTAATATACCCTTCTCTCTACCAGCACGTGTGGGAAACCCTCTGTATCTCAGCCATCCCATGTGCTTAAAGAGGAATGTTTTTTAATTGATATGTTCTCCCCTTCTGGCCAATTTGAAAGCCGTTGAGTTAATGTAATCTGAACAGCATATGCGGTAGCTAGTTAGGTAGATTGTTTCTTGTTTTAGTACAGCCCATACAAATTCAATACTGAAAGACAATCATATTTATTTTGTGAATGTTGTACTGTTTGACAATAAGTTTGGAGACTGCTGTGTTTTTTGAGGCCGTTTCTGTTGTTCAAATTATGGTAATTGCATGTTTGAAATCTCTTTTCACGGTCAGTATTTAAACATTTCTGGCAATTGCATTTTCATAAGCCTGTATAAATGCCTTTCAACCAGGCAGATTAAGAGAGACCTACCTAGGTACATGCGTCACTACATGCCATGTGACTAATGATGAAAAGCACACCGTGTGCTCTTTTCTCTACTCCAGTCTTGATGAACTCAATATGCAACCTGTATACCACAGATCTCTATGCTTGTCTGATAGGTTGCCACTCACATGTTGCATCCTGGCTCTTTTTTAAAAGGCCTCAGTGGGAGGAGCCATGAGGACTTGGTTGACAGGCAGACTAGGGTCATGCAGTGATTGGAGTCTAGCCTGTGAGCTCAGATGGAGTGGAAATTGTCACGGCGATCAGAGGACATGACATGCAGTACGTTTACACCAAACACACGAGTTTGAGTAGACTAGACTCTTGTTGCTAATGTTTAGCCTAGTGCTAATGGCTCAAATCTGTTAGCAGTGTGTCTGCAGATTGTATTTGGGGTAGCCCAAGATCTAGCAGCCCAACTAATAAAGATCATATTGTTCTTTTGATGTCTGTGTCTGTCCATGGGTCTCTGTACTGCTGAATATAGGCCTAGATGTTATGGTGGATCGAGCCTTAGGGCTTTAATTGAAGAGGATGGTGTATTGTAAGTGTAGTCTAGTGTTTATGGCTGGACTTCCAGCACGCCAGATGTTTTGGAGCCTGTGGTGCCGGGAGCTTTTTTTTCAGCACTAAACACATGGTTTCAACTGCAGCTAGTGTGTGCCAGATAACTCCACTGAGGTCAAGCAGGTCACTAACGATCATGGACAACTGGGGTCCTCGTAGCCATTGCTTGTCTTCAACTCAAATCCTCTGGTTATGGTAGCAAGTCTGAGCCACTGTAGTGCTGCTGGAGGATAAGTCAGGCATTGATGAAAGCTTAATGAACTGGCCACCTTATGTTCAGTGTATGGTTTGGGTTGACATCCTTTCCTCTGTGTGTGTGTGTGTGTGTGTGACTATGCGTATTGCTGGCCCTGTCACTCATAGGCTAGCCTATTCATGTTTTTGTGTGAGTGGCATATTTACACATGTAGCACTGCCAACAGAGGGACTGCCTAATAAGCAGTGAGTGAGGAAAGTTTTTGCAGGTTCACGTGAAGAGAATGCCTGCTGGATGACATGTCTCTCACTGTTTCTGGCAGCGCTATGAAACATGGGCATGGTACAGTACCCTGTTATTTCTGTCCCTGGTCCTTCTGCAGTATTTATAGCTGGTTGCTCTAATGCTGTTCGGTATAGGCCATTCTAAACCAGGGGGCTGGCCTTGCACATTCGAAAAGCCATCTGCCAGCGAACCCTCTCCTTTCTCAAAGGCACTTTGGCAGTTTGATTTCCCTCCTCTGTCTTTTACTGCCTGTGTCTGAACTCAAGACACATGCCCTGCCCTCTGACTCTCACACACCTTTATACTGTCAGTCCATCTGAGCAGCTGGTCAATAAGCAGTACCAGTCTGCCACTGCAACAGTGAACTTGCAGATGAGACCCTGATGTTATGGTCCTCCCCCTCTTTCATATGAAGACATATTTCCTCCACCACACCTACTCTGCTGCCTCAGAAACCTACTGGCACTTGCTGCTCAGTTGTACACTACAGTATCTATATCTTGGAAAAGATGTTGCCTGTTTCCGTTGCAAAGCCATTCCTCCAAACCCAGGGCTCCCAAATGGGTTTGCCTAGTTTTGCTCTTTGCTTGTCACATGCTCCAGAGGCACTGGGCTGCTCCCCCTGGTCTAAGCCGGTTCCCTGGGTGACGAGGCGATGTGGCTTAGCCCTGAAACGAAACCCATTCTCCTCTCACATGGACAGCCAGTCAGACACTGCTGCTGTGAAATGAAACTTAGCAGCACCACTGGTCTGAGCTGGAATAGAGAGCCTATACTTAGGCTGACTCTCTGAAATGAAACTGACTCTGGCACAGCTTTTTGTTTGTAATAAGCACAGTGTAGGAGCCCGGCAGTGTGAGACAACTACATTTGCTAGGAGACTGGCAGACACACAATACAATGTGCTCACATATTCTTTTAAAAGACCTTTGCTTGAAAAGCAAACGGCAATAGTACTGTTTGGTCATGTTGAGACACTGTAGCCAGTATATACTTCCTCAAAATAGTCAGAATTAAATCTGTCATTAATTTAGATGTTTTTGTATAGATTTTTTCCCCCATCACTAGTTCCCACTATAGTCATACCTTGCTATGTTGACTCTAGGTGTGTTCACGGTGCAGTCTTTGTTGCAGTGACTGGCTGGGCGTGATGAATGCTGTCAGCCAGGTTGTCTCTGCAGAGCGTATCTGTGGGCCTGTTGCTGCCTGTGTGTGTTATGTGTTGAAGGTACTAAACTCCTGTTCTCATGTCAGTCTGACCAACACCAGAAATGAAGAGACAAATAGAAAGAGAAGGAAGGAATCCCCTGCATAGTGCTCCGCTTCAGTCACCTCAGAATACACTGTAATGTGAGGCCCTGGCCCGTCCAGAAAAACAGCTCATGGTACCTCAGGATAGGGAACCTCATGGTGGGTATCTTCACACACAATTACCGGGCCTGCCCTGAGGAGTTAGCTTGGCCTACTTAAAATGGGAGAGGCTGGTGCTTGGGTGAGGAAAGGTGTAGAAGTTAGATTAGTTTAGCAGCCTATTGTTTATATTACAAGCTGTGTGATACACTCCTCTGTGTGAATATAAAGGGATCATTGTTTGAGGATGAACACCTGCAGTGATGTAGCTTGAAAGGCCTGGTATCATCACATCAGGGAGGAGTACTTCTACCCAGGGACTGATGGCATTGAACTGGCATGACTGTCTGGCTGGCTGGACTGCTGTGTAGATTGGGCCAACAGACAGGCTGGTGATTGGGGCGGCTGTCGGCTGGGGTTTAACCGGGTCAGGGCCCTTTAGTTGGACTCCTGGCTGCTACACCAGGAATGTCTGTCTGGGTGTCGATGAGGATTAGGCGAAAAACAGACTACTGTAAGCGCCAGGGAAGACTTATCTAAAACGCAGCGCTCCATAGAGCGCTACCCAAATGAGAAGCAGGCTGCATCCTCTACAGTAGCTACTAGTGTTTCTCACAGCTAAGCCCTCTCGGGTACACAGGCTCAGAAGTAGCTACCATTTCTTTCCCACTCTCTCTTTGATTTTCCTGCCAAAGGAAGCTGTGCTGCAGGCCTGTCATTGGCTGGGTACTGTGTTGTGTTTACATGGCCCTGTGGGTGACTGGGATTGTGTGTGTGTGAGCAGACCCAGTAAAGGGGCAGCCAGGGCAGAGTGACCTGCTCCAATGCCAGTCCACGACAGCCCCAGCCCAGCCCTCTGGTGTCCTGGCCTCTAGTACACCCCCCCCCCCCAGTATGTGGTGCTCACTCACATTACAGCTCCTCACACAACAGGACTGCTGCCTCTGCTCTACTCACAATCATAATGCTGTTTGTGCAGCTTGATATTCAACTCAAGCTAGTAGAGTTTCCATTGTAAGATAAGGAAAGAGAATAAGTTTTTTATCCTCCGATGACTGAGTTTCCCTACGGCCTTACTGTGTTGGTTGGTCACTGAGTGTTAGACCTAGTGTCCACGTGTTGTCTGCTCCAATCCCCCATGACTGGCTTGATTTCTCTCCATTCTGCTCCGTTTCCTGTCCCCACACTAAGCACTGGCCAGAACATACAAGAGCTAACCAGTAGAGTTTGGAACAACAAGGACGTGTGTTGGTTGGGTCAAAGGTTGAGGTGGAAGCTGGCTTAGGCCGCACTGTGTGTGTGTGGGTGGCAATCAGTACCACGTGTGAATGTTTGTGTGACCCAGTCTTTAGTGTTATTGATATAGCCTCTGGTCTAGGCCCTGTGGGTGGGTGTGTTGGTCAATCTGCAGCTTTAATAATAGTCAGACAGCAGGGTGAATTGCAGGCAGAAATAACCCCAGTCAGTCAATTACTGGCCCAGTCACGGTCTTGTCTCTGTGCCATTGTGTAATGTATCTGACAGTTGCCACAGTTTCTGGTCTCCCTAAACGAGCCCTGGCATTCATACCCACCCAGTCAAGGACCAAGTTTACCTGACAGACTTATCGGGGCCAAGGTGAGTGTTTATTGTTTAGTAAAGTCGATTTGTTGATTTAAGCACCCATTTTTAACTCAAGGACAGCAACACTTGTACTTATTAGCATTGTCCTCCCAAACTATTTAATCAGGCAAGGGACATTACATTTATGCCAACTGCTTTGGTACCAGTGAAGAACTGTGGGAATATGCCCTATGATTTGTACCAAAGGTGTAGATGTATTGCATTATGGTGGCTTTGTGATCTTTTCTCACACGTCAGCCTGTCTGTCATAATGCTGTAGTTAATGCATTTCTTCCCGTCTTCAGTAGATGCTACTTGATTACAGTTTGTTGGCACACAGGTGTTGGCAGTTACCCTTTAACATAACACGTCTCCAGTAAAGAAGCCAGTTTATGTAATGATGATGCTTTGCAATTAACTCCTCACGAACACCTAGTGTGTTTGAGGAAGTGTCATTTCTGTTTTCACTATTTCATTAGATTGTAGGGCAGGGTAATTGTCTCTGGTGGCTGTTCAGTGAGCTATCTGTGAAAGTTGTTAACAAATTGCGTTGACTGGCATAATAAAATATGTACTGTATTGTAGACCCCATCAATTGTATTGTAGACTTATTTAGATTATTATCTTACT
Source organism: Salvelinus fontinalis (assembly GCF_029448725.1). NCBI lineage: Eukaryota > Metazoa > Chordata > Actinopteri > Salmoniformes > Salmonidae > Salvelinus > Salvelinus fontinalis. Next base: position 77,324,766 of record NC_074668.1, read on the forward strand.
ATATATTCTGCCTTCAATCAATATATTCTGCTTTCAATCTTTGTCAGTGTATTTTGATCTGTTTCAGACTCTATCCTACTATCCCCATGACCATGCTACTTTCTCCCTTTCTCTCGCTCAGTCTCTGTCTCCCCCCCTAACACTGTTTTCTGTGTTCTGCAGGCTCCATGAGGAGATCAATGACTTCTACAAGCACATGTCTCCTCGGGCGGAGGAGGAGAGAATGAGGATGGAGGTGGTGGACAGGATCGAGAGGGTCATCAAAGACCTGTGGCCCACTGCTGACGTAAGAGATCACTCGCATCGCTACAATTCCAGTCCTAAGCCCATACAGGTCTATCCAGGTCCCAGATCTGTTTGACCATTATTGGTGTTCAGCAAACTCCTCTGGTTGTTGAAAATTTAACATAGTTGAAAAGATTTGGGCCCAGGCTAATACGGGTCATCGTTCAAATAAATATTGCAACCATGTAGAGTTCATGCTTTCATAAAAGCCAACACCAACTACCAGAAGTGACAGGCAGAGCAAAGGTTTGGAATTGAAGTGGTTTCTAGCTACACAGACAGGTCTCACCCACAGAGCAGGCTGCTTGAGATTCTCACAATCTCCTGTTCCCTCATTTTACAAATTCCCTTCATTGCTAGAGACGGCATGATAACTTGCTGCTCTATGTAGAAATGCTGTCTTTACATCTTTCTAGTCTTTCTCTGGCTGGCTCTATAGCTGTCTGAAAGGAGTCGTGACTCTGTAGGAGAGAGTGATTTTCTTTCCCTATAGGCTGAGCTGTAATGATGAAAGACAGGCCGTATATGGTGGAGCGTGTGACCAGCAGCCATTTGTGAAAGCGCCTGGTCGGTCCGCTCTTATCTCTCTGCTGTGTTATATTTTGGCCTGTAATCTACAGTGCTCCAGGTGTCCTTATTCCTGCTGACTTTGAGCCTGCTGATAGGGCTGTGTGTGTGTCTGCTCTCAGCTTTACAAGCTATACCAGGGATGGACAACTGCTGTTTTGTAGGCTTGCGGATCACTTTTTTAGTTTAGGAACTCAGTCTGGGTCTCAATTTACTGTTGAGTTGGAATAGTAGAAAACACAAAGTGCAATTTCTAAATGTGGTTGTACATCAGCAGTTCTCTTATGTCTCACTGACAGTAACTCAATTAGCCCATGTCAGCTAAAATGTCTAGTGGCCTGCCATCTTGTAGTAATCATGGTCGAATTACCAACCGGGGGGCCCCCATAGATTTTATTAGTCACTCTCACTCAGACATCATATAAAAACATTTAATTTCTTCACCCTATGGCAAAATATGTAGAATTACAGGGAATTTGCTGTGAAACTGCACATTTTTCTCTGTCCCATGGAGAATTGTGTAGTATCACAGGAATTGATCTAAAGAAATGTAAAACAGTTGCCCATCCCTGAGCTAGACAGAAAAGCCCACTGCTGTTCCTGGTACCTCTCCTACCTCTTACTCTATCCACTGAGGCAGGAGAGCAGTTAATATCCTGTCCACAACAAGATCAGGACTAAGACTCCCAGCAATCACCTGACCTCTTACACACACTCAATACGAGACCTGTCTGTGACTGGGTGAACTGAACAACTGTGAATCACCAGATAGCTGAATAATTAGTCTAGGAGGCGGCCACCATGTCTTTCTCTCCCTCTCTAATTTCACTCCGTCTCTCGATAATGTAAGTGACAACCACTAGCTCTTTATACAGTAGAGCCGAGCCATGAGTTAAGTTCACCTTGGGGACCTGTGTGGATGTGTGTTCCCCCTCACTGGAATTGGAACTCGTCCACACAGTGGCAATCCATCACCCCTCTCATTTCCACCCACCCACATCACAATCACATGCCCTGCCTCTAGTAAGCAGATTGGAGCCCAGGCTTTAAACTCCTTGGTCGGTTCAGGCAGGAGCTCAGCCCAGGAGGGAATAATGGCTGGTTTAAGGCTTAAGCAAAGGCTATTTTTGAGCCCTCAGAACCAATGTGAAATACTGTTATGTGATGTGACATTGGTTAATGCCCACAAAGCTCAGATAAAGCGGGATATTTGTCTGGAATCTGGACGCATTAAATTAAATGCTTATTTCATTTCTTTTTGTCCAAACCGTTGGGGTTTAAAGCATAATTTTATCCTTGTTCTCATAACTACAGTAGTAATGGTTTGTTCAATTCCCATTTTTTGCCCCCAAGAACATTGCATGGTTGTCAGATAATGACTGCACCGACTTGCATAAAAGGTGAAATAAGTTGATGCATGTTAGACTCCCTCCCCACTTAGCATAAATATAATATTTTTATTGCTTTAGTTGACACCTGTCTCCAAGTATCAGACTGTTGACACAGGCAAGCAGCATATCATGTGACATGACAGACATCAAATCATTTTTCTTTATTTTCTAACAAATTAACTGCCATTGTATCAGTTCAAAGCTAATGTATAGCTCGGCTTATCTGATTGAGAAGTGAAATCAATGAATAACATATTTGACTTTGTGTTACAGGTTCAAGTGTTTGGGAGTTTCAGCACGGGCCTCTATCTGCCAACCAGGTAAGCTATTTGATTCAGGTAATGGAGTACATAATCGGCTTCCTATCGTAATCTCTCTTATAGTGTGTTGGTGATATGCGGGTTGACTCATAACCCGCAGACCCTGCGGGGCGGTCGGGTTTAGGGTTATGAAATATTGTGCGGGGGGGTGGCGGGTTGAATAAAGAGGAAACAACACCTTAATAAATCCGGGTTAGGGCCGGTTGCGGGCCTCAGATTCACTTTTTCACATGTACTTGGGCGGTTGTGGATGGGTTATTAGCAATAGAGGGCGGGTGCGGGTGAACAAACAGCTGACCCGCGCAACATTAGTAAGTGTAAACTGACCCATAACCCAATGAGTCCCACCTTATCGCTGGTGTGTTTTGGACTTCTAACCACTTTTAAACAGTGTTTGTTTGAGATACGGACTTCTGGGTTGTACCATTTGATTTCGTCTGATCTACCGAAATGTCTTGAGTCCAAATGGTTTGAGCTACAAACTATTAAAAGCCATCTATGTTTTTCTCTGATGCTCATAAGCGCCGTTAGAAGGTAAGGGGTTCTTCTGCATAGAAGATCATAGGAAATCCCAGGACATAGTTTCTATAATACTGTAATAAACTCAGTTGCGGTCACAAACTCCACACAGTTATCACTGACTAGTTAGATATTCATTTCCAAGTGAAAAACAATTTCTATACTTACTGCATTCATATAATTTTTTTAATCAGGTTTTCCCTCAGGCAGATTTTTTATTTTTTTTAAACAGTTGTCGATTAAACTCAGATGCAACGGTTTTGTCAAATTAAAACACTTCATTGTGAGGCTAAATACAGTACCTTCGGGAAAATATTCAGACCACGACTTTTTCCACATTTTGTTAGGTCGCAGCCTTATTCTAAAACTGATTCAATTGTTTTTTTCCCCTGAATCGACACACACTACCCCATAATGACAAGGCAGAAACAGGTTTATGACATTTTTGCATATGTATGAAAAAAAAAAAACTGCTATGACATTTACATAAGTATTCAGACCCTTTACGCAGTACTTTGTTGAATCACCGTTGGCAACGATTACATTCTTGACTCTTCTTGGGTATGATGCTACAAGCTTGGCACACCTGTATTTGGGAGTTCTCCCATTCTTCTCAGCAGATCCTCTCAAGCTCTGTCAGGTTGGATGGGAAGCGTTGCTGCACAGCTATTTTCAGGTCTCTCCAGAGATGTTCAAGTCCGGGCTCTGGCTGGGCCACTCAAGGACGTTCAGAGACTTGTCCCGAAGCCACTCCTGCGTTGTCTTGGCTGTGTGCTTAGGGTCGTGGTCCTGTTGGAAGGTGAACCTTTGCACCTGTCTGAGGTTGTGAGCAATCTGGAGCAGGTTTTCATCAAGGATCTCTCTGTTCTTTGCTCCGATCATCTTTCCCTCGATCCTGACTAGTCTCCCAGTCCCTGCCACTGAAAAACATCCCCACAACATGATGCTGCCACCACCATGCTTCACCGTAGGGAGGGTACCAGGTTTCCTTCAGATGTGACGCTTGGCATTCAGGCCAAAGAGTTTAATCTTAGTTACATCAGACCAGAGAATCTTGTTTCTTATGGTCTGAGAGTCTTTTGGTGCCTTTTGGTAAACTCCAAGCGGGCTTTCATGTGCCTTTCATAAAGGCCTGACTGGTGGAGTGCTGAGATGGTTGATGGGATGGTTGTCCTTCTCGAAGTTTCTCCCATCTCCACAGAGGAACTTTGAAGCTCTGTCAGAGTGACTATCGGGTTCTTGGTCACCTCCCTGACCAAGGCCCTTCTCCCCCGATTGATCAGTTTGGCCGGGCGGCCAGCTCTAGGAAAGAGTCTTGGTGGTTCCAAACTACTTCCGTTTAAGAATGATGGAGGCCGCTGTGTTCTTGGGGACCTTCAATGCTGCAGAAATGTTGTGGTACCCTTCCCCAGATCTGTGTCTAGACACAATCCTGTCTCGGAGCTCTACGTACTATTCATTCAACCTCGTTTGGTTTTTGCTCTGACATGCACTGTTAACTGTGGGACCTTATATAGACAGGTGTGTGCCTTTCCAAATCATGTCCAATCAATTGAAATTACCACAGGTGGACTTCCAAGTTGTAGAAACATCTCAATATGATCAATGGAAACAGGATGCACCTGAATTCAATTCCAAGGGTCTGAATAGTTAAGTAAACAAGGTATTTTAGTTTTTAATTTAAGACATTTCTAAGCATGTCTAAATACCTGTTTTCCCATTGTCAATATGGGGTATTGTGTGTAGATTGCTGAGGATTTTTTTCAAATGTAATCCATTTTAGAAAAGGCTGTAACGTAACAAAAAGTGGGAAAAAGTTAAGGGTTCTCAATACTTTCGAAAGGCATTGTATAAGGGCTGGACATGCAGATAAATGAAAGTATGATAAATGAAAAGCAGATTTTTGCTGGGCTCTCGGGACTGATGGGGTTAAACTACAAAAATTACCCACTGGGCAAAAACGGGTTTAATCAACATTGTTTCCACGTAATTTCAACAAACATTTAATTTTATTTTGAAAAAGTAATCAACGTAAAGGAATTTCTTTATTAACCTAAATTCAATGACAGGTGATTGTTTTTGTTCATTTCACTTATTTAATTTATGCTAGGTGACAACTCAACCACATGTAAATCAAAGCCAGATGTTTAACTGACTTCTGTTCCAAGTGGATAAGCTCTTAGGCCTTTCCTACACACTAATCAGTATTTGGTATTCAGACTTGCCTTATTCAGTTGCGTAACGTCAATATGATGCATTTTGCATCATATGATGCTGTGTTTGCATCATATAAGGCAAAATGCATCATACCGGCTAAATGTTTGTATTTTTTAAGTTATACATCTTAAACTTGATTGCTGACATGCTAAACATTTTGGGACTATAACAACAATGAACTAATGAAACTAATACCAAAATATCGTTTTTGGGTGGAGTTTTCCTTTAAGTTCAAGGTCAGAATACATACGCATAGAGAGAAGTGCATAAAAAGGGAATAATGTTACATTTCCGCACGTTTAACTCTGTTCAGAATTCACCCCTTTGTGAGTGGTTATATGGAGAATGTGGCTGGCCATTGTGTAATTATTTGCCTTTGTTTTTTGGGATTATGGCTGTGGTAATTTTAGCACTGCTGATCCAAAGCCTTTTTTAACCTTGTTTCTTGACGAGCCAGACTGCTCTCTGCTCCGACGTCACACACACACACACACACACACACACACACACACACACTGTAACTGGGGACTCTGGATTAGTGACAATAAGCTGTGTGTGAAAGTGAACTGGAGAGTCCTCTCTTCAGATCCGAATGTGATGTTGCTCTGACCTCTACTACTTACTCCACTTCCTAGTGACATCGATCTGGTGGTGTTTGGGAACTGGGAAAACCTGCCCCTTTGGACCCTGGAAGAGGCCCTACGGAAGAAAAACGTAACTGACGGGAACTCCATCAAAGTGCTGGACAAGGCCACGGTATGTTTGTATTTGTATTTATGGCTGCAGCTACTCTTTCTGGGGTCCAGCAAAATTAAGGCAGTTATACATTTTTTATTTTTAACATTACAATACATTTACACCAGATTTCACAACATATTAAGTGTGTGCCCTCAGGCCCCTACTCTACCACATATCTACAACACAAAATCCTTGTGTAAGTGTGTGTATAGTGTGTACGTTATCGTGTGTTTGTATGCATGTGTCTGTGCCTTTTGTTTGTGTTGCTTCAGTCCCCGCTGTTCCATAAGGTGAATTTTTGGTTTTTTAAGTGTAATTTTACTGCTTGCATAAGTTACTTGATGTGGAATAGAGTACCGTGTAGTTGGTTCTATGTAGTACTGTGTGCCTCCCATAGTCTGTTCTGGACTTGGGGACTGTAAAGAGACCTCTTGTGGCATGTCTTGGGGGGTATGCATGGGAGTCCGAGCTGTGTGCCAGTAGTTTAGACAGACAGCTCGGTCCATTCAATATGTCAATACTTATCACAAATACAAGTAGTGATGAAGTCAATCTCTCCTCCACTTTCAGCCAGGAGACATGCATATTATTAATATAAGCTCTCTGTGTACATCCAAGGGCCAGCCATGCTGCCCTGTTCTGAGCCAATTGCAATTTTCCTAAGTCCCTTTTTGTGGTACCTGACCACATGACTGAACAGTAGTCCAGGTGTGACCAAACTAGGACCTGTATGACCTGCCTTGTTGATAGTGCTGTTAAGAAGGCAGAGCATCGCTTTATGGATAGACTTCTCCCCATCCTAGCTACTGCTTTGTCAATATGTTTTGACCATGACAGTTTACAATCCAGGGTTACTCCAAGCAGTTTAGTTTCCTCAACTTGCTCATTACCATATGATTCAATACAAGATTTAGTTGAGGTTTAGGGTTTAATTAATGATTTGTCCCAAATACAATGCTTTTAGTTTTGGAAATATTTAGGACTAACTTATTCATTGCCACCCATTATGAAACTAACTGCAGCTCTTTGTTAAGTGTTGCAGTCATTTCAGTCGCTGTAGTAGCTGACGTGTATAGTGTTGAGTCATCCGCATGTTGTGCATGCATACTAACCGTGCAGTGTGTCATTGCCTCGGGTGACAGTGTGTGTAAATCCATCCTCATCACTATGTTCTATTGTTCCAGGTACCCATCATCAAGCTGACAGACTTCCGCACAGAGGTGAAGGTGGACATCAGCTTCAATGTGAAGAACGGAGTTAACGCTGCCCTTCTCATCAAAGACTACAAAAAGGTAAGTGAAGCAGGCATCTCTTATTTAGGGTACATTGCTTTTACCTAATGCAGTCCGGTAAAAGAGCTAGCTGATGAAACAGGCTTGAAAGTTAGCACGCATAGATTGTTGTATATTTGTCAGGTTCTTTGGGTTCTGACGGAGGTGTTGGTAGCTAATACACTTAACTACGTCTCCTCAGTCCCTCAATCCAGCCATACCCAATGTCCTAGTTTGAAACTTTCCCCGCTAGAGGGCACTATAACCATAACCATGGGTTTAACCATAACCACATGTTTCTTTTATCCATAAGAAATACCCAGTGCTTCCGAAGTTGGTTCTGGTGCTGAAGCAGTTCCTTCTCCAGAGGGATCTGAATGAGGTTTTCACTGGAGGGATCGGCTCCTACAGCCTCTTCCTTATGGCTGTCAGCTTCCTGCAGGTGAGAGACTTCTGCTCTTATCTCTGCTATTCTCTCAAGTAGCCCACACACACAGTGCAGGATAGATTGCATCTAACATTAGACTAATTTACTGTCTATAATAGACTTTTGACACATTTTAAGTCTTTCTCATTCAGTAAACTAAGATGATTTGGCTTGTTCCTCTATGCAATTGACCTCTTATCCTCTGCCCTTGTATTTCAGCTTCACTACAGAGAAGATGCGTGCAGCCCCAATGCCAACGTGGGCGTTCTCCTTATAGAGTTCTTTGAGCTCTATGGGCGCCACTTCAACTACCTGAAGACGGGCATCCGGATCAAAGATGGCGGCAGCTACGTGGCCAAAGACGAGGTTCAGAAGAGCACTGACCTCTACAGGCCCTCCATGCTCTTCATTGAGGACCCCCTAGCCCCAGGTAACAAGGCCTTCCATTCAGCATGGGTGCACTTGCCCAGGTGATACCTCATTTTTGCACTGTGATGCTCAAGATCTGTAACATCAGTCAACTACTGATGACACTAAACCTAAGAATCACACACTTTAACGGGCATGAATAAGACGGCTAGGGGTCCCAGGTGCCCATAGCAAAGGCTAAAAAGTCAGCTCAATATCAGACAATGTCTGAAATCTGTCACTCTTCCCAAATAGAGATGATCTAAGCATGCCTCTTGCCTCCTGCAGATAACGACGTTGGCCGCAGCTCATACGGTGTGTTGCAGGTGAAGCAGGCCTTTGACTATGCCTACATAGTGCTCAACCACGCCGTATCGCCCATCGCCAAGTACTACCCCAACAACGAGTCTGAGAGGTGAGGAGATGGTGAGCTAGGGCTCGCTTTAACCAACGACCGCGCTCACATTCCTTGGCTGCTATCTTAAAAAATCTTAAGTTATTTACTAAATACTCTATTTGAACTACTGCAAACAAGTTCTTCTAATCAGATATGTCCTATTTTCTTTCCTCCAGTATACTCGGCAGAATAATTCGGGTGACCCAGGAAGTGGCTGAATACAGGGACTGGATCACCAAGCTCTGGGGACCACAGTCTCAAAATGAACCTGCCCTGAATGGTATGTTTTCACAGTACTACTGTGAGTCTAGACACGGTCACAGATCTACCGAGTTGATAGTCAGTGTGTTTGAAGGGATCAGTTTCAGTAAGACAAGGTGTAAAATTGGTCATCTTAATTACGTTTTAAGTAGTTTGGGATCCAAGGTGATTTGTAGATCAGTGAAGTCCGACTGCTGTTTAGTCGATCTAAAACACACACTGTCTTACCACTGTTTGTCCATGTGCTGTTGCTGTAGGAAATGATGTCACACTGTTAGTGAAGCCTCAGCGGCTGGACGAGTGCAACAACAACCTGGCGGAGGAGGTGACTGCATCTCGCAGCAAGACCTCCTCCAACTCTTCCTCATTAGCGTCATCCTCATCCTCCACGGTATCCAGTTCCAGCGACGTTGTGAGTTTTGTTACACTCAAACACACCACTAAAACCACAATACCTGAGGAAATCAACTCTTAACACTACATTTAATGTGAACCACCCATTTGTTGCTGACCTGATTTACTGAGTTGTGATTGGTTGTCCCCAGGATTCTGACGGGACGCCCTCTAAGACAGTGAAGCAACTGCCTGGGCGGGGCTCCAGCGCCCACAGAGAATCCTCAGGTGGCGTGACCAATCACAGAACACAGAGGCACACCACCAGCACTCCTACTGACAACAAGGGGGGCAAGGTAGGGTCAGCTTGACGAAACCTAAGTCAACCACTGAAAAACTGTTACTGTACCTACAAATGCCTTGAACTTTTATGACCTGAGCGTTACAACACTGTCGGTACATAGATAATCTTTTAGATTTTACATTTCAATGGCACATATAGGCCTACTAGTGATCTGTTTACTGATCTAACTAGGTGTGTGTCTGTCTTGTTTCCCAGGCCAGGTTGTTCCGCTCGTCCAGTAAAAACACCCACCACGTCCAGCAGAACTCGTCCTCATCCAACATCAAGAGCCACCCGAGCAGCAAGCCACACTACCAGGGCAACAGCAAGAAGAGGAAACCTCAGCAGCACTCCGAGGCCCAGGACCTCTGCAGATAGGGCCGTCTTGGTCTGCTCTGCAACAGACTGACAGCCTGACTGTCCCACTTCTGCTGCCAGACCACATACTGACTGAGGAGTAGTATTAAGGATCTTCCTTCTCTCAAGCGACACGCATCTTTTTATAGCTGAAAAATATCCCAAAAAAAGAAATGGGAAATGCTGGGGCTTAGTTCTTGAAAGAAATGCTCATTTTCTTCCTTGACATAAACATGTTCTACAGTGGAGCTACACACCACATCCAGTACCTACAAATCTTGCCTTTTACCATAGCACCATCTGGTGTTTTGGAGGAATAAGTGTCTGGAAAGTAATGTAGATTTTGACAAGCAATACCTGGAACTTGGCTGGTGAACGAACTTCAGCAAGAAAAGTAAAAAAAGAGAAGAAAAAAAAGAATAAAATACACAAATAACAAAAATGTACAAAATGTTATATTGAAGAAGAAAAAAAATACACAGATTGAAAGACTAAAACCCAAAATGCAATCTGTAAGTGGATACGATAATTTTGTTTTTTTTGATGGGCGGTTATTTTTTGGTTGTGTAATCAGATTATACAAAGATTTGTACAAAAAAAGACAAACATGCGGAAATCTTTTGAGAAAAAAATTTCATAAAAATTGTTTGACTTTTTTACCGGATAATAGTGATTCAAGGCAAATGTAGATGTGCACATTTGCCTGCTAATCTGAGTAGTGGCAGGTTTGGGTTCCATTGCCAACATAAATCATCAGCATTCTATTTCTACTTGGCTGCTCTCTCAATGTGTTGACAGGCTTCTTTCCAAATTGTACCCCCTTTCCTATATAGTGCACTACTTTCACTAAATAGGGAATAGGGTGCCATTTGGGATGCACTAACAGCGTTAGCAGTATGCCTTAGTCAGGTAACATGCACACACACAGCCCTATAGATTACTGGCTGGCTGGGGACAAATCACTCATTCATACACACAGCTCTATACTACAACAACAGCGACGGTTTTTAGAGGTTCTCCCAGACTCATAGAATTACGGTTAGAGGACATAATGATTTTAGAAAAATTCTCCCCTTGAAATATGTCAAAGATCCATAGGTGTGGGAGGTAATCTTTTCCCTTTGATAATTTACCCATTATGACAATTTGTATTTGTTCATGTATTTTTCTATTAATGATATGAATATATAGTACTATACATGTTATATGTATTAACACTAGAGACCATATTCTTGTATCTTATATTTGGATGGGACTAGTGGGATATTGGGGAAGTATAATTGGTCAGGTGCAGTACCAATGTTGCTGTTTTGTGGCATTTTGTTTTAATATGTGGCTGGTCTACTTTAAAAGGGAGCTGAGTTTTTGTTCAGAATATAATGCAAACAAACACCTCTTTGGGAAAGGGGTCAACAACCCCTAGCTGAAATGTCCGGTATGTCAACATCTGATTGCAGTTCCACAACTAACCTGTAGATGGTGGCATTACTCGACTCTTCACAGCTGGCACCTGCATTTAGACCTTTTCTTCAGCGTCATAGTCAATGTATTCAGACCCCTTGACTTTATCCACATTGTTACATTACAGCCTGATTCTAAAATTAATTAAATTGTCATCCCCCCTCAATCTACACACAATACCCCATAATGACAAAGCAAAAACTGAAATTACATTTACATACGTATTCGTATAAGTATTCAGACCCTTTACTCTGTACTTTGTTGAAGCACCTTTGGCAGCGATTTACAGCCTAGAGTCTGCTTGGGTATGATGCTACAAGCTTAGCACACCTGTATTTGGGTAGTTTCTCCCATATTCTCTGCAGATCCTCTCAAGCTCTGTCAAGTTGGATGGGGAAAGTCTCTGCACAGCTATTTTCAGGTCTGTGCAGAGCTTTTTGATCGGGTTCAAGTATGGGCTCTGGCTGGGCCACTCAAGGACTTTGAGACTTGTCCCGAAGCCACTTCTATGTTGTTTTGGCTGTGTGCTTAGGGACGTTGTCCTGTTGGAAGGTGAACCTTCGTCCCAGTCTGACGTCCTGAGCGTTCTGGAGCAGGTTTTCATCAAGGATCTCTGTTATTTGCTCTTCATCTTTCCCTCGATCCTGAGTAGTATCCCAGTCCCTGCCACTGAAAAACATCCCCACAACATGATGCTGCCACCACCATGCTTCCCCGTAGGGAGGGTAACAGGTTTCCTTCAGACGTGACGCTTAGCATTCAGGCCAAAGAGTTCAATCTTGGTTTCATCAGACCAGAGAATCTTGTTTCTCATGGTCAGAGTACTTTAGGTACCTTTTGGCAAACTCCAAGCGGGCTGTCATGTGCCTTTTACTGAGTGGCTTCCGTCTGGCCACTACCATAAAGGCCTGATTTGGTGGAGTGCTGCAGAGATGGTTGTCCTTGTGGAATGTTCTCATCTCCACAGAGGAACTCTGGAGCTCTGTCAGAGTGACCATTGGGTTCTTGGTCACCTCCCTGACCAAGGCCCTTCTCCCCCGATTGCTCCGTTTGGCTGGACGGACAGCTCTTGGAAGAGACTTCTTCCATATAATGATGGAGACCACTGTGTTCTTGGGGACATTCAATGCTGCAAAAATGTTTTTGTAACCTTCCCCAGATCTGTGCCTTGACACAATCGTGTCTTGGAGCTCTACAGACAATTCCTTCGACCTCATGGCTTGGTTTTTGCTCTGACTTGCTGTCAAACGTTATATAGACAGGTGTGTGCCTTTCCAATCAATTTAATTTCTCTCAGGTGGACTCCCAGTTGTAGAAACATCTCAAGGATGATCAATGGAAACAGGATGCACCTGAGCTCAATTTCGAGTCTCGTAGCAAAGGGTCTGAATACTTATGTAAATAAGGTATTTGTTTTATTTTTTTGTAAATTAGCAAAAATTTCTAAAAACAAAAATGTTGCTTTGATAATATGGGGTATTGTGTGTCAATTCTTTTTAAACATCCATTTTAGAATAAGGCTGACTTAAGAAAATGTGGAAAAAGTAATTTCCGAATGCACTGTCTGCGCACTAGATAATCACTGTTTCCCAACCTTGGTCCTCGAGGATCCCCAACAGTACACAGGTTTGTTGTTGCCCTTGACAACTCATTGAGGGCTTGATGGGAATGGGTGATACCTAGTCAGTTGTACAACAATGCATTCAACTGAAATGTGTCTTCTGCATTTAACCCAACCCTTCTGAATCAGAGAGGTGCGGGGGCTGCCATAATCGACATCCACGTCTTCGGCACCTGGGGAACAGTGAGTTAACTGCCTTGCTCAGGGGCAGAATGGCAGATGTTTACATTGTCAGCTCGGGGACTCAATCCACCAACCTTTCGGTTACTGGCCCAAAGCTCTAACCACTAGGCTACCTGCCTGATGATTAGTTGAATCAGGTGTGCTTGTCCAGGGTTACAATAAAAATGGTTACTGTTGGGGGTACTCGAGGACTAGGGTTGGGAAACAGAGATGATCCACTGGCTGTAATTACATTTATACACAGTAGGAATGTCTAATTTTAGCTACAATTACTATTTTAGCAAATATGTTAGACAACATTGGTCGTTTTTAGATGGTTAAAAAATATTGTCCTGGGAAAGTACAGTTTGGACCTAAATGCAGTATATATCTGCTAATCTGTGAATTTGATTTGACACTTAGGAAACAAGTCAGGGAACACTGAATGACTTATCTGTGCCGTCACAATCTGTAATCATATCTTCTCACTGCAAGTACTTCAACAAAACTGTATCCACTCATCCAAATTGTAGTTTCTACAGCTATTCAAATCCATGCAATAAAACCCACAGTACAATAATTGAAACTCCTGGTGAATGTCCTACGGTAAATTGCTGCACCCCTAACAGGAAGGAAGCGGTAGCAGAAGGTAAGTAGTACCTCCATTAGTAGGAACATTTGAAAAACCACTGGGGGAACAGATTTTTTTTAAACTTAAACCAATAAATGTGAAGACAATCATGCAAGCAACACCAATCTGGGGTGACACGTGGGCTGCGTTTATACAGGCAGCATAATTCTGATAGTTTGTGCACTAATCTAATCGTCATTGAAAAATATATTGATGTGATTTTTCAAAAGACCAATGAGTGGAAAAAATAAACTGGGCTGCATGTATGAACACAGCACATGTTGTTTGAATGTTAAATGACGAGAGAGGCATTGATGCGAGGAACCAGTCTTGTTCAGTACATTACAATACATCCGGAAATCTCAAACACACCGGTAAAACACTGGAGTTGCAGTAATTAACATTTACCAACCGATGACATCACTGTGCCATCTTACACGCATAACACATGTGTCTTCCCTGACAGGTGTTGCTTGCTTTATCTAGTCAGTGGTTTAAGTATATTTTTTATTTTATTGGAAAAGTGTTCACGCAGCACAGAAGACAAAAGTGCAATGCTGCTATGTAGACTGGCAGTAGATGTCCCTCACTGCCATGATGAGCTGTATTTCACACAGTGAGACGCATTTGATTGATATTCCCCCAGTTGTTACATAATTGTGCAACTCATAAGCGCCTAACAATCAGTTGATCCATGAGAGGGGAATGGCTGGGGCAAAACAAGTATAACTATCTTCTGTTCGCTCTTCATGTGGGTGTGAGTATACCGTAGCTACTTGATGAACATCTTTTCCGCATTCAAAAGCAAGCCCTCAAGAGCGCGCGCATTATGCGCACGGGGACCCAGAGAACATTTCGCTCGCAGTGGAATTACAATTTAAATTGCAGAGTGGACAAGAGAAGAATTCGTCTCTAGAATACGTTCATTCTATATTTAGAGACTACCGGTATACGTTTTCCTACAAACAGGTAAGACGCATTCTTAATTTGGGTTTGCCCAAGTGTTAATACGATGTAAACTACTGAGAGGAATGTTCTCTTTGTGGTAGGCTACCCCAGTGTAAAAAAGTTGTCACATTTTCTGAGCATACATTTAGGTGGCGCATTTCAAATTATATTTTTGTATGTTTATCTGCGTTACAATGTTGGTTTTAATGTGGCCTACAAATCCCACCACATATCGCAGGCTCACCTTCGCTTTACGTAAGTACTAAGTAGAGAGGTAGTACATTGTGGGAGGCAACCAGTCGTTCTAGTGCAAGGCTGCCCAATTCCGGCCCTAATGAGCCTAAACATTCTGGTTTTCATCCTCATAATCAGCGACTCATTCAGATCTGAGACACCAGGTGAGTGTAATTAACTACCAGGTAGAAACAAAAAACAGAAGTGTTTCGGCCCTCCATGACCGGAATTGGACAGACCTGGTCTGAAGAGCAGAGACTAGTGAAAGCGCATCCCTTTTGAAGACGGTTGAATCAACTTACCCTTGTCCTCTTTTTAATTGGGGACCTACCTTTTTGTATTGTAGAGCATTATAAAACATATTTGCTCAAGTACACATCTAATAATCGTTTCAACCCAAAATCAGTTTTTGATTTGCCAAATGGTAGCCTTTATTATTATAGGCATATTTATCAAAATATAGGGGACCAGATTTGTAGTGTCTGACTACATGTCCATCTAAAAACGATCCCATTAATATGGAAATAATAAAGGCTGTTTTTATAAATATGCAGCAGTATCTCTTTTAAGAATGGGGTTTCAAGGGTTTTCCCCCTAATATTTACCCTTTCAGCTCATCAGGTTTCTTTTGCTTCTCAGTGGCCTGTCCATGGGAGATAAGCAGGATGAATCTTCCCCTTATTCCCTACAAAAACAGGGAATCTGAAAGCCTGCAGTGTGTTTCGTCACCTAATAATACCATATTATGTTACAATTAGAAATAGTGAGTGGTGTGCATTTATTTGCCCATATGGCCCCCAAAATCTGAGAGTATTACTGTATTTGACTCATAAGATGTTTAAATTGTTGGAAGACTGAAAAAGAACATCTGAGGTTCTCCCTCTTAGTAGGCTACCAAGCAGTGTAATCATGAGATTGAGCAAGGTTTATTTTTATGGAAAAGAGCCTAGCTTAAAAAAAGATTCAAATTACTGGGGGTGTAAGTAGGGCATTCCCTAACCCAAGTTTCTAGACTGAGTATGTATCTCAGACTAGTAGTAGAACACTATCCTACCGTACAACGCAATTACCGACATGTGCCTGTTTGGCAATGCTTTGGTCGGATAGTTCTGATTCGGAATGCACCGTTTGCATCGGCGAACGGTGCCAGGAACTAATTAAATTCGGTAAACAATAAGCAGTGCTGACATGTTATCTTTTTTCCATGTAATTCAATTGGAAAAAAACAATCATGGCTAGACATGAAGGTGGATTTAAACAGGCTTTTGCAAGTTACAGTGAACTTGATGGCAATATCTTGTCTCATCCTTTGCCGCACAGCTGGGTGTAACAACTTGCACTGCAGACTGTAGTGCCTTCAACTTGGGTCAGAATGGGGCATTGGCACAACCCCAACAGAACCATCCTCAATCCGGATAATTTCCCTTGTGTGGTGAATTGCATATAATATAAAACTGCTTGTAGACTACTAAGCTAGGTATTGATGCCATTTCAATGTCTCTTATGTCAAACAGCTTCGTCTGCGCTAGCAAAGAAGAACCATCTGCATATAGATGTCACCAGTGCATACATTGGAGTTTGTATATGCTATGTGTATCATTTGGCTGATTACATCACTAACCCATTGTCATTTTGACTCAGTGGAGAAATGTATGCACCTGCCAGTGCCAGCACTAAATACATACAGACAGACACATTGAGGCAGGGGCCTGCTGCTCATGGATCAGTGAGTCAGTGTTTAGTGTCCTCGTAGTAGAGCAGTCAGATCAGTCTAAACAGTGAGAAGTGTTTTAACGTTTTCCATTGATGTAATTATCTATTGTGTTCTCTCCGTAATGTGTTGTCTACTGCTCTGCGGTAGTTATGGAACTGCTGGTACTTTGATAGATTTTACAGTTTGACGAGTTGGGAAGGAGCAGAGCAGGTCTCAGTACATACACTGAGGAACAAGTCTACACTGGCTGGACGGATGCCAGGTTCTCCATCCTCATTGAGAGTTTTGTGTTGAATCTCTAATCATTGTTTTGCCTGAGTTGTTTTTCCTACATCATGGGGTGTTTGTCCTGTATGGCTGTCTGTCTGACCCTGTTTGTCTGCGTGCCGGACCATATTGCAGGCAAGTATTCTGATTTGTCAGCCATTATTAACTTCCCTGAAATCGTTAACTTTTAGGGTCCTGATTTTAAAGGGTAATAAATATATTAAACAATTTAGCTGTTGAATCCACTGGATCGGAGGAAGAAATATATCCAACTGGGTCATGGAACCTACAGTATGGGTGAAGAAGACGATGAGGAACATGCTGTATGCAGCGCCATGTTGAATTCAACATCTTTCCATTGGTGGTAAAGACAGTACAAACAGTGAAGATATACAGGCAGTTACAACAGGAAGTGAAAGTGTCTGTTTGCAGGTTCTCTTGAGAACGGGGGTCACCACAATCTGTCAGAGCCACCCCCGCGTAGGGGAACATGTGTACACACTCTCTCACTCTCCCTTACTAGCTCTCCTGTGTGGAATAATAGTGCAGCTCCTCCAACTCCTGGAACCCCTGAGAGTTTCAAATGCTCCATTTGCTTTAGTGCTCCCTCTGCTTACGTACATCAGTGTTTCACAGAGAGTTTACTTTGTGTTTCAATTTAGAAAATAATGAAAGTTCAGCCTCCGAGCAGATACTGGCATGATGATGATTTGGCCGGCCCCAGCCTGATCCTCTCTCTTATCGCTTTTGGGTGGGGTCCAGACATATCTACCTCTCCCTAGTGATAAAGACTTCCTTCCTGTTTCTCCTGGGGAAGAATTTGTGCCCCCCTACCAACGCCCCCTAGCTGGAGCACTGTTTACGCAAACAGTCAGACTGAGACACACACACAATTGATTGTGAGGTCTCTTGTCCTCCATCTCAATATGTCCATCTCCTTCGATTGCCCCCCCCCCCCCCCCTCTCTTGGTTGACATGAGGAGGCTTCAGTGTGGCCAGTGTGCTAATCCCTGGGAACACACAATGAGGACTAATCTGACTCATTAACTGTGACTGCAGGGCCTCCAGCCAAGGCCTTCCACTAATCCTGCTGCACCACAGCCCTCACCCCAATCACCCACCCATCATGATCATACTGTGCGCATGCAACACAGACTGGCAGAATGTTATGCACTCTCAGTGAGATATGAAAATTGACTAAAAACAATGGGTTTATTCGTTCAAAACAAAGTTTCTAGGTGAGTAATGACATTTATGTAGCAGACGTATTGTTGTTTTGGTAGAGGATTTATTTCTCCATGTTATGTCTGGTTGTAAAACATGATTTAGGAGGGGGTTGGATGTAGGCTATAACTTGTGCATTTAGCTTTCCATTGCTGTTGAATGCTCTAACGCAGAACGTGTTTGATCTATTGGCAAGTCGTGTTCTCCATACCTGTTCCCTTCAACATAGCTGTGAGGTCAAAGGAGCATTGGGTGGACATGACCTTTTGGGTGAAGTCCCCCTGTTGTCACTCCCAGGATATCTGCCTCTTTTGTGTTCTGTAAGCGTAGGAAGTTTACCCACTGAAAAAGATGGGCATGAGGACGACATTATTGGGAGCAAGGTTCCTCCGAAGCAGCTAAAGGATAAAAGAGACCATTCTATATGATCATCTACATACTAACCTTAGGCTGTTCTTAACTCCTCTGTTATAAAAGGCCCAACTTGACAATTTACCTTTGTCACAGACATGCACTAATGTAATGTGTTCTGTGGGAGGGTTGACTTTGATATAATGGAAACAATCACATTACCTGTAGGTCACAACACGTCACTGTTGACCTATTGAAGTTCTAGTATCATTATGTACATCAAGTGTTATTTGTTTTATTTAGATTTGAAGGTATGCCCTTTATATACAAATTAGTCCAGCTAACATTAATACTGTATATTATGAAAACATTTTGGTAATTTTACCAGACACTCTTATCCAGAGAAACTTACAGTAAGTAGTTAGTACATACATTTTTTGTACTGGTCCCCTGTGGGAATCGAACCCACAACCCTGGCTTTGCAAGCGCAATGCTTTACCAACTGAGCCACATTGCAAACATTTGTATCATTACTGGCGTATTGTGAGCTGGCACACTGACTAGGATATAGCTCAATGCTCAGCCAGGAGTCAGGACACTACAGACAGTTGGCCGTCTGTCTAACTCAGCCTGCCATTATCACAGCTGTTGTTGCATCAGGACAGACTGAGCCTCTAGTCTGCTACTCTATAGTCTTACTACCTCTATTCCTCAGTCAGCTACTCTACAATCAATGACACTCTTATTACAGCCCAGAACACCTGCAGTCAGTTCAGACTGTGCTTTGTGTGCTGTACCACTACCTACCCAGCATGTGCATTAGTAGCCAGCCAGGCAGGCAGTCTTCACAACTCATTTAAATGATGATTACCAGACCACTGGATGTGATCATTTTTTAAATTCAACCTTTATTTAACTAGGCAAGTCAGTTATAAGCAAATTCTTATTTACAATGACGGTCTACAGGGGAACAGTGGGTTAACTGCCTTGTTCAGGGGCAGAACAACAGATTTTTACCTTGTCAGC